>NC_142140.1:20432500-20637500 GCF_024610735.1 Ursus americanus | reverse complement strand
CAATATAGCTCTTGTTTATCGCCATATGGAAGAAGCGCATACGGAACAGACACTAAGAGATTAAAAAAACCTTCCAAAAATAAAGCAAGAAAACCCAAAGCAGAAAAGAAAAAGTAGAGTGCTTCCTTTCTGTGTGTGAGAGACGAGACTATTTCAACAGCTGATTCCACCCTCAAAGTATACAGCGCACATAAAATAAATACAGGTCACAAAAATTAACAAATCATCGTAACTGCCTAATACATCCTGGGCTGGTTGTGGAAAAACAAGATCATTCTGGATTTATATCTGTAAGTGTGGGATTTCCTGGACAGCTAATATCCACAAACAATCAAACACAGGAGGAACACGGGGAAAAAGGCAGCATTATTTCAAATTTGAGCTGGGAGTCGTGATTTGTAAAGGCTTCAGCAGGAACTGCAGTTGAAATTTGAAGCAAGGAAATTCTTCTACTAGGCACTGATGGACATTTCTCTGTTTCTCTTGGCTCCGTACAGGTTTTTAGGTCACTGGGTTTCAAACGTGATGCCAAAAGTGAGAATCTCACTAGCACAGAAACTTTGAAAAGGACAACTAACTTAATCCCTCAATTTAAATAAAATAATAATAATAAAAAAAAATCTAATGATACTTCACTCAAGAGTCAGAGCTTTTTATGAGACCTGTTGCCAATATTAGTGTCTTGGAATGATCTCATCTTTCATCCTGGCGAAATTCCAACACACAATTTCATTAACCCAGGTACTGCAGGTGATAAAACTCATTTTTCCCTAAAGAGACAGCTAAAAAGTACCAGTTATACATTTATGAAGTACCAGCAATCAAAATTATGGATTTTCTAAAAGGTTTTTAACTACTTTTATTGAAAGGAAAATCGCTGTCTCAGACTTTTGTGACACTGCTGCTTCTAATAAATTTTACCATTTAGACATGGCCATAACGTGGGAGACAGTGTCAATAAAAGTATGGTGCAAAGATGATCCCTGTCTTTTAAGTAATGCCTTCTAATCACACGCCGGAAACGATCACGTGAAGTATGTAACTAATGGCTCTTAAAAGAGAAGAACGCACGACAATGTATCTATAGTGATACAAGGTACCGTATACACATACTGCTTATATGCAGAATTAATTGCAGGAGGAGACACTAAAAAATGTGTCTCATGCTTTCAGAGTCTATGAGGAAAAATTAAATTTCATTTACATTTCTGACTAAAGGCTGTTTGCTGGGAAAAAAAATGGGTTCAAAGGTTATTTGCTTCTTTTTTTTTTTTTTTTTTTTTTGAGCAAAGTGGTGGCAATGGGCCTGTTATCTTTGGCAAATTGGTCTAAACTTTTCTATCTAATATTCTATAGATCACTAGAGGGCACTGTGGTATTTAGGCCACTCTGACCTCTCTGAGTACTTGGAAAGGTCCTGAACTCCCGAACAATGTCAGAAAGGTGAAAGGGCAGACTTTTTAAGGGGGAAAAAAAATGTGTTCTGGTAGCACCCACTTTTTAATTTTTCTAAAGCAAGTCAAAAATGCACAATCAGGGCAAAAGTCAAATACCTACAAAACCCTGAGCTCACCTTGTGATACTCAGACTTGTCACCTGGGGGGCCTGAAGGGGGGGACGACCAGCATCATCCCCATATTCTTGAGATTTAAATGGTGAGGCTGGACTTTGATTTGCATACACCCACATTCTAGATGGCTACTCCCTCCGCACGTGCTCAAGCCTCCTCCGCTCGAACTGGAGGCAATTTCACTGCAGAACATTCAGGCGTGCAAACCGAGAGCCACAAATGGTTTGAAACAATTTATGATATCCGGCCTCCTTCGACATGTATTAGCATATACCTGGTTTCTTTAACATACACTTTGTTTTTCCAAAACCACAAACATCGTTGCTGGAACTTCATGTGGAAGTGCTTAAGGGGCGGAAAGTTAACACCTTTGTGATCCCTGCCTCCTCACGGTGGCTGTTACACAAAAGCTTCTTTGTGCAGGCTTTCTCGAGATGTTTTCTTAACATGTTCCAAGTAGTTTTAGGCAGGGAACTAAAGTAAACAAGATGTTACCATGATAAAAACACTTGTGAAAACATTACAGAGCGCACTTCGTAGTTTCTTACACATAAAACTCTTCACAGTTTTGAGAAGTAAAATTCACAGAAAAAAAAAATTCTTTTTTTTTTAAAAAAGCAAATGACCGATGGAATGTCCTCGACTGTCTGCAGTCGTGGACCTTTTTGAAAGGGTCAGAGTTCCGCCCCTAGGGATTTTCCTTCACCTTTTTTTCTCCTAGCCTATTAGAGCACGTAGCACATTTATTTGTTTTAATAAGTAATATACATCCATCCAACACGCAAAGGAATTGTTTTGATTGTTGTGCAGGGTGCTCTTCTCCAAGAGAAAGAGCCAAAAAATAAAAACAAAACAAAAACAAGAATTCCTTTCAAATGGATACCAAGCAAGGACGCACATTACACTCTTCTGAGATGTGACACAAATGACCACCTAGAAGAAAAACTAGGGGGAAATAGAAATATTCTTCCCAAGCACAGAAGACTACCTGGTATTTGTGAAACTACGGGTCTGTGTCTGATTTTACATTCTACGTTAGAAACAGGAAAATGTGGTCATGATTTAACCTTCAAATCCACTCTCCACCTTGTCAGAGAATTGTATGAACCCTTTTTGAAAAAGAAAAAGGGAAGAATTATCAATCTGTGTTTTCCCTGGTAAAGGTTGTGTCTTCAACCGGGTTTGAAAAGAAACCACCAGTCCAAGTGGGATCAGAATGGAAGGACACAGGGCGCTTCACCTATCTGGATCGGATTGGCCTTGTTTTTGTTTTGCTGTTACCGGAGGACTCCGAGCAAGGCAGGTCTGGAGGATTTCATTAGAGTTAGCAGGGGCACCTGCTGGTATCCGTTAGCACTAACAAATACGGCAGTCACATGATCACTCATGGCTGATGGGCTAAAAAAAAAAATCAACACGAAAACTGCAACTTGTTTTGAGAAGAAACAGGGAAATAAATGCGTACAACAGACTGGGTATCTGCTGATTCTGATAAAGCTTCCCTCTCTGTTGGCTGTGGGGGAAAGACAACAGGATGGTTATTTGTACAGTATTTATCTTTGAAATCAAGGGCCCTGTGGTATACCTCACCTTGGGAACAAACACTGCAGAATGATCACAGAAAAGTGTCAAATCTCTGGTTTTCATTTACCAACAGTTATGATATTTTGCTCTCAGGAGGGAAAAAAAGAATATGCTTCATTTTTAGACCCATGAGTCTCCCCCTCCCTTCCCTTAACCTCTCTTTCTGCGAACAGTGGCATTTTATTGTCAGGTGGGATTTTTATCCTGAATCACTGATCCTGGCCTCTCTAAAAAGTTACATCTTATGAACCTGAGCCTAACAGGGTCAGGGAACAGTTACAGAGCAAAGTTACTTGCCCCTTTCATACTGAGCCCTAAAAACCAGGTGGAAAAACCCAACCCCATCAAAGTACAGAAACCGTGGCTGGTGAATGAAGTAACAGGGCAAGGCATGCATGGATGTTTCCCTAAACTATGAATAAACCTAAGGGCTCTGTGAATCTAGACTAAAATAACCCAGGATAGCAATGGCCAACGACATGCAGAAAGATTTCTCAGCTGTGAACATTAGGACACCAAAAAAGTTTACCCTAGCTCAGAGGTCAGCAATCTTACCGCCCATTCCTTACGCACAGCCCCATGGCTGCTTTTTTTTTTTTTTTTTAATTTTTATTTATTTTTATTTTATTTTATTTTATTTTTTTAAAGATTTTACTTATTTATTTGACAGAGAGAGACAGCCAGTGAGAGAGGGGACACAAGCAGGGGGAGTGGGAGAGGAAGAAGCAGGCTCCCAGCAGAGGAGCCTGATGCGGGGCTTGATCCCAGGACTCCGGGATCACGCCCTGAGCCGAAGGCAGACGCTTAACGACTGAGCCACCCAGGCGCACCCCCCATGGCTGCTTTTATGCCACAATGGTGGAGGTGAGGTGTTGTGACAGAGACTGAAACCCAGCATATTCACTGTCTGATCCTCTACAGAAAAAGCTTGCCATTCCTTGCCCCCCTCCCCCCAATCACATGTGACTGTGTGGGACTTTTGACAAGAACTTAATGGTTAAAAAACTAAAGATTAGTCTCTTCTGACAGATTAATGCTCTGCGGCGTCACGATACCTTTCCTAGAATGGTCAGAAATGTTTGGATTTTTAAAATTACCCCTCTTTTAAAAATATACTTAAGTAGATAGATGAGAAAAGAAGTACTAATATATTTTTAAGGAGTGCCTGGTATGGGTCAGGCACTTTACACGATGCACCTCTTCATTCCAACAACCCTGAGAGGTGGAGTACTGATATTATTATCCCAAATTACATAGGCGGATATTGATGCTTAGAGATGCTGTGTAACTAGCTCAAAGAACACACTAACACAAAGTGGCTTCACCACCCAATCTGCCTTTGCTTCAAAGCTTTTTCTACACCTACTGCCTTAAGTTGAAAGCATATAGTTAATAAACTGCACTGCTTCTAACCAGGCGGGATTGTATAACAGTTAAGAGCAGGCACTACAAAGGCAGACAGCTTGGGTTTGGATCTTGACTCCACCTCTTATTAGCTGTGTGACGCTGCTGCGGAAAACCACTTAACCCCTCTGTGTCAGTTTCCTTATCTGTAGGTTGAGAGTAATACCTTCATATTATCACTGTAAGGGGGCATGAAGATTAAATGAGTTATACAGTTGACCCCTGAAAAACATGGAAGTTAGGAACACCGACCCCCTCATGCAGCAAAAACCCGTGTGTAAATTTGATGCCCCCAAAACTTAACTCTTACTAGCCTACTCTTCACAGGAAGCCCTACCAACAGCAAAAAAGTTAACACATATTTATATATTGTACGTATTAAATAGTATATTCCAATCAAGTAACCTACAACAGAAAATACTAAGAAAAACATAACGGAAGAAAATATATTTATAAAACTACTGTATTTATCGGGGGGAAAAATCTGCACGTAAGTGGATCTCTGCAACAAATTGGTGTTGTTCAAGGGTCAACGGCATATGTGAAGTATTTGGAACTGTCCCTGCAGCACAGACGTTTGATTATAAACTCTTACTAGGGGAGTGTAAAATCAGGGTACAGAAGATAGGTGGGGAAAAAAAAAAACTAGAAAGCAACAACTAAGTCAAGGTCAGATCAATGCTACATTTTGTCGAGTAAGAGTGCCTTGGAGAATCCAGGCACTGCTGGTTATCTACCTGTTAAGAAAACACCTCCACAGAGGGATAATGAAAAAGAAGAGTGAACCCAAGAAAGAGGTGCTTCCAGAATCTGCAATCTGGCACAGTTAGAGAAGAAATGCTTAAAACATCACTTCCCAGTAACAATGACTCCACGGTGATGTGAGTCAAAGAGGCCACGTGGTTTCTGTCTGACCCACACGAAATACGGTAGCTCTTCTAGTCCAGTTCAATGGAAAGCAAAGTTGGTTTCATCAAAGCCAATGTGATTACTCTGTAGACTGCACACAGATGTGGGAGAAGTGAATCTGCAAGGAGACTAACTTATTTTCCACTACATTAAGCAAGACACTGAAACCTGAAGACAACTCTGAATTTCCAAGAGCTAAAATCATGCTAGAGAGGAAACTCAGAATCCTGAATTCGTCATATACGGCCAATCAATGTGTCACTGAGGAAAGCAGTAGGAGAACAGTGAGTTCTAGGTTTTGTTTTTGTTTTTTTTCCTTCAGCATTTCCTCTCCCTTTGCTGATTTACCTACTTGTTTTTCACACTCAGGAACCAAGTCTCTCCTCCCTAGCCCCCATGTGGTTCACAGGGGGTGAACACATCTCTATCTGCTCTGGAGGTGGGCATGGGATGCGAGCCTGGCTATATAGCTGTGATCTGCTCAAAGCTGGAACACGTGACTCAATCTGGGTCAATGGGAGTCTGCCCAGGACTGTTGCTGGAACGACGGGACAAGAGACGCACTGTGAGATGAGTACACATAGGACGGCTTGGCACTGTCTTCCTTAGTTCTACTTGGAAAGAGCCTAAGAACGAAGGCAGCGCAAAAGAAAACTGAGCTAAGAGACACCGAACCAGTACTCCACTGACACTGCCTAAGCATCTGAATCCAGCCATGGGCTTCCCAGTAACAAGAGTCAATTATCATTCCCTACCCTTCGGGTTTTTTTAGTGGGGGGAAAGGATGAGGGGTTAAACCAATTTAAGTCAGGTTTCTGTAGCTTGCAAACAAAAGTCTTCTAACAAATACAAGTCGACAAATAAGTCCGAGGAAATAAACAAGCAACAGTCGCAGGTTCATAGTGGGCATTCCAATTCCACTGAGCAAATATGAACTGAGAACATGCCATTTCATGTGCAAAACCACAATAAATAATTGAGAGGTGGTTTTCTATAAAGAGCTGGGCTCCTAATATCCTTAAAAGGGGCTTTTTAAAAACAGGAATTAGTCTAGGCCCCAATTCTGATGATCTAGATTCTTTTCTTCAGTATAAGGTGTGGTTTAAAATTGTGCTATCTCATGGTGGAGGCACAAAAGAAAAAAAAAGATTATATCTATAAAATATATATAATATTACATATAATATATATTATATAATAAAAATTATATATAAAATGTATATATTATCTCTCTATATATACATATCTATCTCATCTAATTGTCAGTTTACATAATAAATGGACTTCTGATTTGAGGATGAGGGTGGAAATACTTTGGTAATTAACAACATGTTTTAAACGGATCATATTGGAAAACTGCCCTTTTCCCTTGTGACTCTAAAAACTGATACACTGAGAATGTTCAAGGTAATTGTATATTTCTAGAGACTTTATGAAAATAAATCTTATTTACAGATGGTTATCAGCCATTCTACAGATGAGCGAAATTAGCACCAATACAGTTATCAAAGCTAGCACCGGTGCAGAAGGTGAAATCAGAATGTGAAAGTGGCTTCTGCCGAGGTCTTTTTCTCTCATTATCTAAATACAATTAAGCAATAACAAAACAATGATTTTTAATGAGTGATTTATAAGACAACAAAGCCCAGTAACACTAACTTGAATCATCATAACTGTAAAGGGCTTGTGCTTACTCTGAAGTATCACTGCTCTTGATTGTTGATATTTAAAACACATTTCAGGCATCTCTTTTCAAAAAAAATTTAAGTTTCGAATGACCACCTCATGCTTTTCAAGTAAAATACTAAAGCTGGGAGGCTCTGAAATAGATTCACAGGCTTCATTAATTAAAAAACGATATTCACCAACGCTCCTTTCAGGTAACACTGGATGTACCTTAACGGTAGGCTCTTATAATATTTGTATCCAGGTCCATAAAGCTAAATATAGAGATTGCTTTAACAATATAAAGACCACACAAAACCGGAAAACTGCACCTAAATCCACAGGCTTCTAGTTCTAGAGGCTTGAATGAGAAAAGACCGAAGGAAAGAGCCCCAAACACCCAATTTGTAAGCCATCACGAAGCCAGATATAAAGGAGTGATACGTGCGTGTACGTTGGATTACTGCATGATAGGTCAATATACTAAATATAATGTGTTATTATATTCGGTTCAAAGATATTGTCAATAAATTTATGGGGGTGTCCACAACACAGGGTGGTGTAGTCTAAATTTTATTAAAGGACAAGGTAACTGTAGGGAAGGGAAATAGTAAGATGTGGTGCAGAAGCCTTTCGCTTCAACTAGAAGATTCATGCATCATTTATTTACAAAGATACTTTAACAGTGTTACAGATTCAAAGGGAGTAGCCCAAGTTTCAGTCATACTTCAACTGCAGATATTAAAGTTACTCCATTCTCCCCATAAGGACAAGAATCCGAACGAAAGCTAAGGCCAATATGGAAAGGTGAGCAGCAAGGTGGCAGAATCTCCTTGGCACCCATTTCTTAAGTTCATGAAGTCATTTGCAGAAAAACAAAGAAGACCAATCGCCAAGCTACAACGGGCCAGTCACTGACAGCAGTTTTAAACAATCGGAGTTAGTAGGTCAGTGATTCAGTATGCAGACACAGGAACAAAAGTGAAAACGATATTACTGCAAATTTAATACTGGGAGAATTTTTATTTAATCACTGTCATTCTGAGAAAATGGGTAAACGCAGACTGTTCCGAAGAGCATCCAAACTGTCCTTGGTTATACCTCTTTGGCCCTTTGCTATCAACCCTCCACAGGTGCTGTAACTATTCCGATGACAATGCGCTAGACCTTATGATTCAGAGTCCATTCTCAAAATGGTGGTACGAAACCCTCCATCAAAAAGGCATTTTATGAGGAAAAGCATGAACAGTGGGAGGTGATGGCTATGTAAAAGAAAAAAGCAATATAAAATCATTCTTACTTTAGAAATGATTGGAAATCTTCGCACACTGCTTCACAGCCTGGCCACTTGCATACACCATGTCCATAGAGAGGATGGCTATGGGGGTGCTCCTCATGGGACAAACTGAAAAAAAAAACACACACACACACACACAAAAGGACAAGAGAATGAATATGTTGCCAAGAACCATCCCACCAGACTTAAAAGGCAAGAGGAACCCACGTGGCTGAAAGTGGACATGGAGGAATCGAGGGTTTCTTGTTCCCCATGAATTTACTAATTAATTCCGAATTGTTATTTAAAAGCCAGAGTTAAATCCCAAAATTTGAATAGTCCAATGTGAGAAATGTAACCACCATGTATGAAAAGTGTTTGACAGGCTTTTGTTAGAGGCAAAGCTCTCTACTCAGACTGTGAAGGATTCTTTAAAAAGCTAGAATTTATCATTTAATCTACATAATGAAAACGATAAAATCTGTACTTGATTCTGAGATTCTCTTGCTGTTCTCTACCCAGAATATTATACATCTTCCTCCTCCCTTCCACCGAAAAACTGCTTTCCCATAATTATATGATCTTTTCATAAATTAATTTTATCAAGCAAAGAATAGAGCAATTAAATAATTTAGAATAAAATAATTTAGAAAGACAAATATATCCAAGTCGATGATTAGCTTTAAAAAAGACACTAATAACAGCAGAAAGATTATACCCCTAAAATTATAGACACCAAGAGTGAGAAAAAACTTGGCATGAACACGAGGGGTTAATCCTCCAGTGGGGTTCCAATCAATACATAATGATTCGACCGCAAGGATCCAAGTCATGGGATGCTTTGATCCGCGCCACGTGGTGCTTGGGGAAGTATATCTGTTGCACTCGCTGATGAACCAGATTCTCAAATATTTTCTCTATTAGATTTCTTGCATCCAGACTTCTTTCAGACAAATTATTTTTACAGTCGTTTCCATAACCTTAGATTCCATCAAATAGAAATGTAAAACTAACACAGAGAGTTCTGTTTCATACTCAAGCACATTCCCTTCAAGGAAAGGGCTATTTTGCAACTGACTCCACTGCCTCTCCGTGACTTTGAACTTCAATCATGACTACACACACACACACACACGCACGCACGCACACATGCGTGGCTTCTATTTTATATTACTACCAGGATGTGTATTCATATATCATCTATCGATTCACGTTCACAGAGCAGACATACACAAATGCCACTTGTCCCTGACTTACAACATAATGAATCCACAGTGGGCATATGATGAACAGTTAAATTAAGAGCAGTAGGAGTAAACACACATGTGCACAGAACTACACCTTATCAAGGATCAATAGGTCTCTCTATGGCTTTTAAATAATTATGCTGGAAATTTAATATAACTTGAAAATAATAACAAGCTTCTCTGCCTTAAACAGAAAATACATCGGGGAACCAGAAAAAAATTACAGAAGTCTAACTCATTAAGGTGTCCCTCATGAGAGAAAAGACTAACGCAAGTGAACGGAGGTAGTTCCGTAGTGAGACTTATAAAGCCCAATGACAAAAGGAGAGTCTCTAAGCAGTGAAGAGGGCAAAAGTCCATTGGACCAAAGGAAAGAATTACTGCCAATCCAAGTTCATCTTCAGATTTTTTTAAAGTCTAAAATGAATTACATAAGATGGTGGACGCTAGTGAAACTATTTTGGTTCATGGTCATGACACAAATAAATCAAGTAAATCAAGTCATTATGCTGTACAACTTATATAATGCTATCAATTCTATCTCAGTAACACTGGAGAAAACAGATATGGTACCAAGACAGAATTTCAAAAAATTATGGACAATATTTGAAATTACAGAATCCTCCTAAAGACTAGAATTCTCAGCTATTCTGAGGGAAGGAAGTCATTTAAAAAGAAAACTATTCCTACCAATGGCTTAGAAAGAAAAAAAAAAACCCTAAATAATTGTTTTCTTTACCAACTTCAGCTTATATATATAAAATATACATCATACACACTTTTAACACATTAAGGTGTGAAGATTTATATCATCCTTTTATATTTAATATAATTTTGTTATTAAATAATTTCTCATGCTATCAACTGTCTTCAAAACTTTATTGACTGAAACTAACAGCCCATCATAAACCGTCTTGGCCCTACTTACATACCAAAATTTGTCTAACCATCCATTTTGGACATTGAGATTCCCATCATGTTTCATATGTTTATGAATAATGTTAAAAATAAAATTTACCAGGTTAAACATTCCAGTATGTAACTGATTTTACAAGACACATTCAGGGAAATGGGATGAGTCAGTTAATGAGTACTAAGTTCTAAAATTCACTATGAATATTCTACCAAGGTGCTCTCCAGAGATGCTACGTGCTGAGTACATTCTTAGCCATTATACATACTTTGTGTGATCCTTTAAGTTGGAAACCAAATGCCTCAACCAGTTAGGATGTAAAAGTAATACCATTAATTAAAAACTGCATATGGTTATTCTATTGTGCTTTGTTGTTGTTGTTGTTAACTGGAGAGTGTTCTGAAAAGTATGAAAGAAAATGGTATGTATTCACTAGAGGGATTTATGACTAGAAATAAAATACACACGCTCGAACACGGACTCTGCCATTCCCTTTCCCCCCCACCCAATCTCTCTGCTTTTTGGTTAACTTGTTTGTGAAGGCCCCGTGGCTTGAATAAAAACCACTCTGCTCTAAGAATTTATTTTTTGATCAACTTGGTATCCTTATTTCAAAGTAAGGACAGAGGACAGTTCACTACAGCCTAGAAAGACAACCACGGGCACCTGAAGTCTAGAGAAACAAAGTCCTCGCACACACATACATAGTTACATACTCAGAAGACCTCTTGAAGACCTAACTGTACATTCAAACCTTACTTATTATGAAATTAAGATATGCTCTTATTTCAGTAAGTTCACATAACACTAACTCTGAGCTGGCTACTGAAGAAAGTGCATTCCCCACGCCACCCCATCGTCATCCCACACCTAATCACCCCACCCCAGATAACACTGTTAACATCTGGTACTTCATTGCACTACGTTTTTCTTCCAATGTATTACTAGTTTACAAAAATGGAAGCTATAAACACTATTGTTACTTGTTTTTCATGTTTAATATATAATCGAATACTTTGATTTCTTGCACCTCACATGTGCATTTCTTCAGGCCCCGAAGGAAACGGCACTTCAAGTGTATAGCGAGGAATGTCCGACATTCCCATCTAAGAGACCGGGCTGCAATTTACAGCCAGTCTGGCGTTCCACCTGATGTGTATTCCAAGTAAGGCTGGGTAGTGATGACCACGAGCAGGTGCAGGGCTTGAAATCTTTACTTCTTTTATCCGCACTCCTGATTTCCTAAAAGATGAAGCCCAGTCAACCCCATTCCTACCCAAATCTTCTGGTAACCTTAGGTATAAGCAGGGCTTCACGGGGATCCAAACATTTTTAGCAAGGCTTTGATGCACCTCGGCATGCAGGACCACTGGCTCCGGCCGCCCTGACCTGCGTGGCCAGTGACTGTAATTGGATACTTTTAAATACACAGTTGTCTGAAATAAAGTGCTTGGCTAGGTTAGGAAATGGAATAGGCTAGTGGTGGTGCCCAGATAGAGTATCTCTGGACAAACATATAGGAACCATAATAATTGTCAGGGATGATGAAGAAACAGAATTTCCACAACATCCCTTTTGAAGTTTTTATGTTGTACACTGCAGAAATGTTTTGCTGTGCAATTTTAAGTTTCCTTCAGATAGATGTATGAACGTGTACATATATATAGGCACACACACACACACACACACACACAAATCAAGTGCTATCAGGACTCATTATTGAGACTGCCATTTGCCCAGAGAGCGGCACAGCAGAGCCCATGGCGTGTGTGGCTGGGTCCTGCTTCTGGCCTTTCAGTCATGCTGTCTGGTATACCAGCTGTACTTCTGAATGGGAGCGTTTCTCTGTCATTGGAAAAGCGGAACAGACATTTATATTCTGACTGCCTTTTGGGGTGTGCCAAAAGGTAAAAGAAGGGAAATTTATTTTTCTTATGTCAAAGTATGCCAGCTGGAGCCATAACTTCAATACAGACGTTAGCCTCTGAGAAGATTTTATATAATGGCCATGGTTCCTCAATGGTGACTCTTCACTATTTCCTTCCAAGTTCATTTCTTAATGACAGCTTGAAACTGGAATCATTCAACTCACCTGCTGCAAGTAAGTACAATTTCTCATTTCTGCCCCTACTCTCTAGTGTCCTTACTAGTCTTATAAAGTTAATTTACACTGGTGTAACCAAGAGGAGAATAATTTTCGAAGGAGATGAAGTCAACAGACACCATTCTGTACCTCAAGACATTTCCGGCCAAGTTAAAGGCAGTTTTCCTTTCTCCTTAAGGTGCACTCTCAGCTTTGACTGTGCCCTGACCCAAGTTCTCATGGTTGCCTTTGGAGTCTCACCCAGTTTCTGTGTTTTCCCTTTTCCAAGAGTGCTCTGTTTTCTTCCTCTCGAAATTCCTGATTCATCTGTAACAAGAGTCTATATCTGTGTACATCAGGTTTCTAGCTTCTCTCCCCCATGCTTCCCCTGAATTAACCCCAAATTATAAATTGTGTATTATTCCACTGGCAGTTATGAAAGACTGTTGGGTCATTCTCCAATCACTTAAAAAGGTGGAATATGTTTTTCTTTTTAAGTGTTATTGAGAAATTCATACACCATACGATTCACTCTTTTCACATGTATAAGTCAATGGTTTTGAATATGTTGAGAGCTGTGTAACCACATCACGTATAATTTTAGAACATTTCCATCACACTAAAAAGGAATCTTCTACCCATTAACAATCACTCCCCATCTCTTCCCAACCTTCAGCTCCTTCCAACCACTAGTCTTCTTTCTGTTTCTAGACATATGCTTATTCTGGACATTTCATATAAATAGCATCATACAAGATGTGCTTTTTTGTGTCTGCCTTCTTCCACTTAGCATAACGCTTTGGGGGTTCGTCCTCACAGCATGTATCAGTACGTCTTTTCTTTTTTTACAGCTGAATAGTATTCCACCGGATGTACAGAAATGCGTTTTTTTTAAAACCATTCATCCACTGATGGACAATTGGGCTGTTTCCACAGTCTGGCTATTGTGAATAGTGGTGATAGGAGAATGCACGTGCATGTACACGACTGAATTTATGTTCTCAGTGCTTTGGGGTATATACATCTAAGAGGAGAATCTGCAGGCCATGTGGGAAGTCTACGGTTAACACTTTGAGAAAATGCCAGATCAGTTTTGAAAGCAGCTGCACTACCTTGTATTCTGACCAGGACTGTTAGAGGGTTATTATCTCTCCACACACTTGCCAACACCGGCTGCTTGCCTTTATTTTAGCCACCTTGGTGGACGTAAAAAGTGGTACCTTTTTGTGTTTCTGATTTGTATTTATTTAATGTTTAATGACGTTGAGTATCTTTTCATGCGCTTACTGACCATTTATAGATCTTCTTTAGAGAAATGACTATCCAAATTCTTTGCCCACTTTTCAAAAATTGGGTTATCTTTTTATCGTGGAACGGCAAGAATTTTTAAAAAACATATTCTGTGTGTTAGTTTCTTATCAGATATATGATTTACAAATACTCCCATTTTGTGGACTGTCTTTTCAGTGTCTTGATGGTGTGCTCTGAAGCACAAGTCTTTAATTTTGACAAAGTCCAATATATCTATTTTTCCTATGGGTCCGTGTGATTCTGATGTCACATCTAATAACCCACTGACTAATCGAAAGTAATGACGATTTATTCCTGTATTTTCTTCTGAGACTGCTAGTTCTCACATTTATTTTGAGCTGATTTTTGTACATGGTGTGAGGAAGGGGACCAACTTCAATATTGTGCATGTTGTCCCAGCACCATTTGATGAAAAGCTTGTTCAATCCTAAGTGAATTATCTTGGCCCCTTTGTCAAAAACCAACTGAACATAAAATTCACTTTTGCTACATTTTGCACATGGATTCTGCACATGGATAGGGAGTGGGCAAAAATGACACAGCTTGTTACTGACAAGATGAATAAGGAGTTGGTGTTCAGTGGTTACTGGTTAAAGGAATGAAGGAGGTCTGTGCCTTCCAATAAGGACTAACGGCATCCTTACGGCCGCTGTGAAACAGGACGCGTTTCCCTTCTAAACCATTCCCCGCCCCCTACAAATACACCGAAAGCACAACTAATCCCCTTCCCACTGCCTTTGACTGCTTAGAAGCAGTCCTGCCTCCCTCTCTTCCCCATTGGTCACCCCTCTTTTCCCCCCACCATTCGGCCTTTCATTCAGCCAGCCAACTTTAACGGAAGGCTAACCCTAAGACAGGCACCCAGGATACTAATGGTGAAGACCTGTTCTCTGCCAAACGGCCTCAGTGCCTCCCTACGGCTCAAGTCTCAACTTGTCTGTCTTCTTTGCAATTCTTGGGTTTCCTGTCCATGGGCACGTGCTTCCTTCTGCCCACCCCATAACACTGTCGATCACAGAATCTTCCCCTCTCAGATCTGTCACAGCCCGTGATTTTGGCTGGGTGGCAAGGGACTGCTCACTCCTTGTCAAAGCCCCCAACAACTCCAGATACCTCAGGTTTCCAGAAAGGTGTTCTCTTGACACAGTTTCACGACTACCTAATAAAAAGTGCCTTACACTAAACTGTGATCATAACCACGCAAGAAAGCCACTGTTGTAAAACTGCTTCTTGAATTCTCTCATGACAACTTCCACAGAGAGGATCCCACGTTCTCTCCTTCTCTAGTATCGCTTTTTAGTTCTTATCCTATTTCCCTGCCTTCTACTTTGTACCGCATCCTGCTTTCAATGACACTTTAAGTACTAGACTAGGGATTTCTCAGGTTGAAAGACAGGAGTATGAATTCGATTTCTAGTGATGAAGTGGTGTCAGAAGATACGGTGACTTCAGATATTTTACATTAAATGTTCACAAACTAATGGAGCTATTTCTGATATATACAATAAGTCAATTTCATGGACACCAGACAAGGGGCGCTGGCTTTGGAACTCCGTCACGGTGGACCTTATGATACAGAGCGATGCAGACGAACAGGAGCAAAAGAGATGGTGACTTAAATCTCTACCACAATTTTCCATTTTAAAGTTGATTCTTCTGACGTCTTTCCTACTATTGTGTATCTCCTCCAAACCAGCTGGAAGTCAAAGTCTCTTGCAGAAAATAAAATGACAGGTCAAGTTTCTTCATGGGTTACACTGCAGTATCGGGAGGAAAAGGTCTTACACCTGCCGACAAATGCACAAATGATATGTGGGAACAGGGGAAATGAGGATGTGATCACGGCATCCTTTTTCCTGATAGCTTTGTAAAAATGACCTTTCTCCTTTAACTTTCACTGAAAACACTTCAAGAAGCAGGCAGGCTTCTCATTTTCCACTGAAAGCTGGGAGACGGCTCAGATGTCGCATTTCTAGCATACTGCCTTCATTTTGCTTTTCACTCATTACAGAAATACGCCATCCTGTTTATTCATCAGTTTTCCGAAAGTACGTTGGCCATCAGTTCCATCATCTTACCACAAAGAGAAGGGTGTCTGAGGAGAGCCTATGACAGAGTCCAGCCTAAAGTGAGCGAAGATGAAGTTTCCACCAACTGGAACACACACACCAACACACACGCAAACGCACACACACACACTTCTCTCTTTCACTCTCTCATGTGGTGAATCCTTGACTCTCCTTCCCCAGAACGCTCATCATCTCAATTTTCTGCTGCTTTTCAAATCATGTTTAATTAGAGGATTTCACATTCCCCTGTGATCTGATATTCATGAGTAAAACTTGCAGTTGGAGTGACTGTGAATTAGTCTATTAAGAGTCCGATTTGTGCTTTTAAACAATGATAGAGATTATTATTATCTGCTCTCAATATTGCAACTTGAGCTGTGAAGGCTACCTTAACTAACTTTACATCTGAAGTAAAAGCTTTTGACTCCTTAGGTCCAGGGGTTTTTGTTTTTGTTTCGTTCCCCCCCGCCCCCGCCGTGCATTACAGAGTACCCTGTAAGAAATACAAGGTAGCCTCTCTGTTCACGGCCCACACTAAAGCGGTGTGTGGGGTGAGTGTGATATACCCAGAGCCCCACTTTCGTAGTTACAAAGTCATGTTCATGTGTACTAGACCAAGACATCAGATTCATGACTTCTCAGTGTTACATTTACATGAAGTCTATTTAAGTCACTCAATTTTAAGAAAAATATTAAGTAATAAGTAGTTAACAGGTACACGCAGATGTGGCAAAAATGGGACATGGTGGGAGACTGATTCAAAGTCACTGCTGACCGGGCTTAAAAGATGGTATTTGTATGCAAGCGTATGGAAACACAACCTTCCTCTTCCACTGCTCTTCTCAGAGTAATGTCTCTCAAATTCTATTATGGATATACATCGCTGGCAGGTCTTCTCAACATGCAGGTTCTAGTTCAATAGCTCTGGGCTGGGGTGCAAGACTGCATGTCTGCAAAGCTCGTGTGTGATGCCAATGGTGGTGGGCCCCGGACGACAACTTGAGTACTACGTGCCTGGAGAGTTCCCTGTTCTGCACCTGACCTAAAAATGACCATGCTTTATTAAAGGAATGCTCATGGGGTGCCCTACTCACTGTGGGTTGAATAACAAGATACAGATGGATAAATAGGGAAAGAGGTGGCCCAGGGGGCGACCTCACCAAGCCATAGTTGCAAACTCATAAAAAAAAAAAAAAAAAAAAGCTGGCTGGTCCTGTTACCTAAGAATGATAGGCAAGGCTTTTTAAGATTTAATGTAACAGAACAGGTAAGAGTGAAGGAAGTTAGCATGGGGAAAAGATCACTTCCTGTTACTATGAACTAACACCAATTTCACGTGAGCACAAGTTTGGGGAGTGATTCTGTCAGAGAATGCCCAAACTCGACATCCGCCTCAGGCATCCTCTAAGTCTGGTTGGTGCCCCATGAGCCTGGAAAGTACAAGATGTATGTGTAAGGAGGATCTTGAATTAAGTTTTTAGGAAGATAAGTGGTACGTTCTGGGCTTTTCCAGGAAACCAGGGTAAACATACAATAGCAACAGCATCTCCAACCACTTGGCATAGTACCATATTCAGCCAAGGTCCCACTCCTCAGCGAAAAGAGGGAATCTGATCAAAATATCTCAATATAAGACATGCACACACTCAACGGTGGCCCATAGAATGTCAGTTGGAGCAAGAATGCTGAGTTTTTTAAAAACTGGCAGATTTATTTTAATTTATATTAAGTAAAAACATATGTAGTAACTCTAACCTCTGATTTCACATGTATCACTTCTCAGGATGAGGCCTATTTGACTTTAATTTGAAAAATGATTTGATTTAAATAATATATATCATTTATTAATATATATTCTAATATATTATATATATACATATGTTAGAATAATATACATAATGATATACGTAGGTATAGCCAAGTTCACGATCATGGGACACAAACTCAGATGACTGAGGTTTGGGAAACCAAAAGCGTGTGACGTTTTCTACAAGGAGATTCAGTCCCTAGCTGGATTAGCTTCCTGAGTTAACAATGATCCAGCGGCAAGTCACTGAAGGCATACTTTGAATTTTCAATGGGGAAAGGAGAGCCTCGGGGTCTTCCTGGACTTGAGACCAAACCCACAGAGTGCGCTGCATCCAGCGCTTCCGGGACCTAAAGCCATCACGTGGGATCTAGGAGCATCTCTTCTTCAGGCTGCAGCTGTGACTAGTAACCGCTGCTTTACCAACGGTAAGAACCTGGGGTTGGGTGCCGTGAGATCGGCAGCTCCCTTCTTCACCATCCACATCACCCATCTGCCCGCCCCATCTCCCTTTTCAGCTCCACGGGGCAAAACGTGCCATCTTGGTTCCCAGACGCCGGGAGTATGTGCCCAGCAGGACAATGGAGCAGAGGATGAGAGCTTGAGAATCTGGGAGCAACTGATCACAAACGGCGAGCAGGTGATGACAAAGGCAGAATGCCTGTGTGTGCATGGCGACGAGGGAAGGAATAAATAAAAGGAAAAAAAAAGAAAAGAAAAACAACAGGAAAAGGCAGAAGCCCAGCTTTTGTTTCTGACGCCGCTAAGGGCTATCCTGAGTTTATGAGAGTTTACCACTGGCGGCATTAACACTGGGGTCTCGCTGAGAAAACAGAATGCTTTCCAAAGAGTGGCTGCGAGCAACTGTGTCAATACAGACATAGGGACCACTAATCCAAAAATTATTAACACCATTAGGCAGGCATTCTTATTATGTCAATGCAAGTGTGCTTGCGCTGGTGACTCACAAGGTCTATGTGGAACATGTCCATATGTCAGAGGCACCAACGGTACCCAAGAAAACCAAAGAACATAAATAAAAGTTCAATACTAATTCTTCTTAGGCCTTCCTCCAGAATACTCTATGGAAGCCAGCACAATTATACTCCAGGACCAGAAGAATCACGTAAGTCAAGTGTGAGAACCAGACACGCAAGCAGGAGATGAGGGGACAAGTGACGTAGGGATACAAATTGGCTGAGAACCACTAGGCTTTTGCATTTATGTGGCCTCAGAACTATCCTGCACATTATGCAATTCTTGTTACTTCTCTGTAGGACAAGATGCTTCATTAATGCTCACCAGATTAAACTCTCCTCTACCTTTAATTGCACAGTAAACACTGTGCTTGTGATAAGCATCGTGTTGGGTTCCTGGATCAGAGTCTGTATGCTGGGATTCTTAAGGAGCCCCATGGGTGAGTGGTAAGATAATATTATCGTTTCTGTATGCATGTGTTAAGATAATAGGACTTTTGTAAGAATATACGCGTGTATATGTGTGTATCTTTCTCACCCTTAGCCTCTAATTTTTACAATATAGGTAATACATTAGACATGTATATAACTGACTAAAGACCAACTGAGTAGGGATGCATATTCAATATCTGTAATAACGATACAGTAAATAACCAAATACAATCGGAGGCCACTGGCTGTTCTCTTCCTCACTGCAAAGTTGTACCCAATTCTCCACCGGGAGAGAAAGAGAACTGAACAGATGGCTGGGATATAAAATGCTATAATATCTGATTTGGGCCTCACAGTATCAGTAGGAGCTCAACTGCTACAAGGAAGAGAATGAGAGCAGGCAGATGGCCGAAGATGCACAAAAAGCATCTTCAGGCATAAAAGAAAAAAAATAGAAAAACAAATGTTTACAAATGATTTAAAGACCGATATTAAGAAATATAAAAGAAATTGTGTTCCACAACATAGTTCATATTGGATCATAGTCTTAAGAATTTTTCTCTTTCTCCACATCGCTTCTCTGTCACTTTGAATGGTAGCAGGGGAAGAAGGCCACAGTGTAAGGGTGGTCGAGAGCAGTGGTTCTCAAAGTATGGCCCCTGGGAACTTGGTGGAGATGCAATTTCTTAGGCCCTAGCCCAAGTTACTGAATCAGAAGTACTGGGACTGGGGTCTGGCAGTTTGCAGGTTAGCCAGTCCTCCAGATGATTCTGATGTGTGTGCTCACGGTTGAGGAGCACTCTTATGCGAAACCCAGCTTTCCTCCCGCGTTTGGAGCACCTGTAAGTATCAACAAGACTAACCAGGTGCTCCTACAGCATCTACGGCCAAAGGGGAGCAAATATAGAACTACTCCCAATGGCTTAATCTTCACTAGTCCCTCAGTTCACCTTCTTCTGCACATTTCAGCTAGTCTCTGCAATGAAATTTTGCACCTGTCATGCGAGGCTGGTTACGCTGGATGATCGGGAGATAGCAAAGAACAGGGAATGTTCCTTCACGGAGCTCACTGCATTCAAAAATTTCACCTGCTGCACATTGCGGGGGGGGGTGGTGGAAATACATACACTGTGATATTCCACTAGTGCCGATTTTAAACAAATCAGATGCTGTGTCACGTTTTGTATATATTCGTATCACTGCATTTATTACACTGTGTTGCAAGGGTCTCTTTCCCTGTATGTCTCTCTGATTAGACAGTAAGCTCCTTAAGGGGCAGAACTAGGTTGCAGTCCTCTATTAAACCCCTGAACCTATATAGTTAGTACATAATAAATGCTCGATTAATGTGGTTTGAACGAATAAACGACTTCGACAATAATGAACAGCACTCGTTACTATTTACTGAGCACCCCCTATGTGCCAGAGTCTGGGATCATGCCCATTTCACAGATGGACAACTGAGCACACCAACATTAAGTCACTTCAGTGGGCAGCCTGCATTGGAATGCAGGCGGTCCGGCTCCAGAGTCCACACCTATCACCACTGAACAACACAGCCACCCCCACACTAAATGAGGTATGGGCCGTGGTCCAGCAAAACATGTTCTTTCTGCCCCTGACTCAAGGCCTCTGCTGCTGCTGTAACCTAAGCCTAGAGGGCTGTTCTGTCACTTCTTTCCATCTGTTCAAAGGTCACTTCCTCACAGAGGCTTTGCCAGACTCACTCTTCTCCCTTCCCTGCTTTATTATTTTGTTCAGAACTTCTTTCTTTTTATTATGTAATTATTTGTTTGTTCTGCATCGACTGTAATGTCAGCTCCATGAGGACAGACTTTGTCAAACTCACAGCTGCATGCCCCGGAGCCTAGGACACGTGGCACGTGGCTGGGGTTTGAGAAGTTCTGCCGAATGCACACACGCACGGGAGTACCGTCCAGTGACTTCTGTCCCGCTCACAAACACATTTTTGTTGAACTCTGGACAACTCCCCATTCATCCTTGTTAAGTTTCTTTTTATTTTTGCCTGTACAATCTTCTAATTTATTCAAACACCACTGGATTATTCCAGCTCTGGGTGTCATTTTTTTTTCTAATTAAAGTAAACTGCCATTTATTTCTTACACTGATCTTTAACACGAGATCTTCTTCTTGTCGTAAATATGACTCATGCGGAAAAATGGAAGTTGAATACCGGGGCTCATACGTACAAGAATGTTTCCATCAACAGTTCAGATATAAAAGGTAGAGACATAACCATCGATGTCTGTCCAATTCTAAGGTCTATAGTAATACTTTCAGTGGCGTTTTAGCCTTTTGGATGTATAACCTAAAATTCCACCAGATGACTCAAAGGCCCCTCTTGAAAGCAAATACCACATCATTTACACAAACACTTTAGGTTTTCTTTCCTTCTGTCATAATATACCTTCAAACTCAATATTTACAGCCAAGATGTAAAATATACACAAAGAAGAGATCCTTCAAAGACAGACTTCAAAGTATCAAAAAAGAAAGGAGGGAAGAAGGGAAGGGAAAAAAGGAAGAAGGGAGGGAGGGAGGGAGGGAGGGAGGAAGGAAGGAAGGAAGGAAGGAAGGGGTCAATCTGCCATTAGTCTGATCTCCTTGAAGACTATAAAAGGAATGAAATTTGAAGGTCATAAAAGTACGTCTGTTTGTTTAGGGAAGTCTTACAGGTAGTATAAATATCATCAGCTACAGTTGCTATGGGGTCTGTTTGTTTACCAAACAAGAATACAAATAGTTATACAAAAGTGGAACAACATTTAGGTACATAAATGGAGAAGGCTCTGCCTTCTGGTAAATTTCCCAAAGTGCCTTTTAAAGCAGTCCTATTTTCACCTTACTCGCTGGGAAATCTCGGTTTCCTTGGTTCTCCCTTTTCAGTTCTAACACCTCCAGGGAATGTTTTACTCTGAGATTTCTGAGTCTGATAATCATTTTCTTTCCCTTTTCCCCTTTTTTCATTTTAAGACCTAAAAACCAAAACCACTAGCCCGAACATCCAAACTGTACAATGAAAACTGTCTTCACAACGTAAAATGCATTAAAGAAAAAGAAAAAAAGGACAACAAAAGCCACAGAATTTATAGAAGCATTCTCGTACAGGCATGTATTCGTAGAATTGAGTTAATCCACGAACAACCACCCAGAAGAGATTGCGTGTGTATCTTTAAACTGACTTTCTATAAGCCAGGTATGTTTCATGCACCTGAATTATACTGGGGAGTCAACCATTTGTTTTGGAAAATGAAGTGGGGGAGGGGGGAGAGGAGAGGGAAGGAAACCAGCAAAGCCCTTCTGGAATATCTTGGGGGGCGGGGCGGTGAGCACGCACGTCGTAACTCAGATCTACCGGAAGACAAACCGTACCACGGAGGCTGCTGGGAGTGGGAGCCTTCCCTTCACACTACATTGACCAAAGTACCCACCAGGCACAGCCCCGACGCCTTTCTGTGAATGGTACAGATTGCCATATGGATGGAGACACTGAACAAGCTGTACAACTCTGGGAGACATGTGCCCGGGGGATCGTCCCATATTAACACCACCTGGGCTGTGCCAATTGTGCTCTGTCTGTGCAGAGGCACCGAAGAGCCCATCAGGATGTTATTTTTGAGTACAAACAAAAAGGAAAATTACAGTTAAGAGAATTCTCTGGCTAGCCTATCTGTTGCTCAGTTCCCGAAATAGTTTCCCAAAGGAACGGTTATCTTCTTTATTCACACAGGCAGAAATGACAAGCTGGAACACATATTAACAATTTCCCTTTGTGAGCCTCCACTATTGTTTTAATGAGGAGAATATACTTTATAATATACTTAGGCCCTGACTGATTACAAAGGGGGGTGGGATAAAGCCGCTCAGGGCGGCCGTACATATGTAACACGCTCATCTGCATTACCCAGGCGAGCCAGGCAGCAGAGCGGGGGCTCCGCTGGCGAGGGCTGCGGCGCCGGACTCCAGGGTGACACCCGCGCAGAACGGGCAGCTCGGGAAATCTTGAAAAAGAATGTGACTTTCCTTTAAGCCTCCTGTGTAGGTTCCCCCCTGATGTGGCCCCAACACTGGCTTATGACCGTGAGACTCCTACGTGTCATTTAAAGGAGAACAGAAGAACCCCAGGACTTTTTCAAACCACATGGCCTCCTGGAGGTCCCTGGCTTTCCCTCTTCACTTCTGGATGGATCCCATTGCCGCCAAAGGAAATCTTTCTGTTTAGGAATCCTGGAGGTAAAGTGTGGGTTCCAACAAGACACTTTTACAGGGTGAAGGGTGAAACCCAGTATAAGGGACAATGCTGTCAGAGTTCCCCCAAATTGGTGTTCACTGTTCTGGGCCCGACGTCTTCCCTGACACTCTTGGTGTAAGATCAATGTTAAGAAAGCTAAGGCATATTTGGGAGGAAGGGCCAAAGGCTCTACCACACGAGGGTAAACACCTGTAAAATGGTTGCGTGCTAAGAAAAGGATCTGGTGAAGAAAACCCTATTAGCAGGAGCCACTCATCAGAAAAGAAATGTCTATCTTACATGATGAGAGAAAGTGGGGGCTCAGATATTATTTCACAGGGGAAACCGGGCACGTTAGACATGAAATAGCCCATGGTTGAGATTCATACTGTATAATATCCCAAGAAAAACATTAAAACCAACCCAATTTAGGAGAAACTTATAAAAGGAATGTATCTCCCTAGACCAATGATACTATTTTATTGGAAAGCACGTATCGTTCAAACACAATAAATAGAAGAAGATTTATAGAGTCTAATGATGGTGTGTTATGGTAAAAGGCACTTTATTGAGATAAGATACAACAGCTGTTAGAGAATAATGGCTGAGGTTTTTTTCTTTTAATCACCATACAGAGTGAACAGTCAAGAAAATCCATAAACCTATCCCTCGTGGCATGCCTATATTTTAAAGATTTTCTCCCTGCTCTCACCCTACGTATGAATGACAGGCCACGATACTCCACCCTGCCACACTACCCTGAGACAACCTTTCTTCCCTGCTCCTAAGGCCCAGAAGTAATTGGTTTTAAGCCATGAGACAAACAGGCTGCAGCTCTTCCAGGCATGGTGGTCACAAAACACCCAGCAGCGTGTCTGTCCTACCAAATGTCGACTAGACCCTGGTGTTTCTTTCTGATCGAAGCAGAAACGTTTCTGCCCTGCACAGGTTACTGTCCATACAGATAGACAAGGGACAGGTGTCGCTGCCAAGATCTGCTTTGGGGCTCAGAAGCACCTGTATTTCAGGTCTCTACAACTGGCTACGTCTAATTCCCTTTCAGGTCCTTTACAACACCTGACTGGCCAAGCCCAGCCTGTCCTTCACCTCCTCCACTGCTAGGCACCTATGTGCCTCCTCGCAAAAAGATGAGGCAAGGTAGGAGAAGAGCCAGCTGTGAACCTCTGGAGCCTCTCTCAAATTATGGCTAAACAGACAGGTCTGGCCCCATGGCTCCCACCCTTGAAGGTTATGGCTTCCTCCCGATCTCCGAGCTTTACCCACTGGAGACTATCATCCGGGAGTCTGCGGTAAAGCCAAGGTGGTTCTGATGAACAGCCCACTTGGGAACCACCAGATTATGACAGTCATTACAAGGACTTGAGGGTCAGGGAGACCCTGGTTCCAGTCCCTGCCTGGTCCCTAACTAGCTGTATGGCTTGTGCAAATTATAAAATTGTTCTGGGCCCCCAACCACCATCTGTACAAAGAAGACGGTACCCCATAGGGTCATTGTTAGTATTAAGTGGGAAAATCAGTATGAAGGCTTATGTTGAATCCATTACGCATGTGTCCTGCACAAAGTCATAGTTCAATAAATGTTAGCTACATTATCATCACCATCATATACCAGGTACTGATTCCTTCCAGTCACACTACCTCTACTCTGCAGTAGTAGTCCACGAGCTTTATGGACTGAATATGTCTGGGATGACTATCAAATGTTAGGGGGAAAACTCCGCCCTTTTCAAGACTGCCAAAACCCAGGTGAACTGAACATAGCCAGTTCACGGTGCCAGACCACTAGCATTGCTTCTCAAAATTGAGAAAGCCCTGGGGATCTGGTTAAAATGAAGACCCTGATTCAGCAGGTCTGGGGTGGGACCGGAGACCCTGAATTCCTAATAAGCTCTTCCCAGGTAATGCCACCGTTACTGGCTTGCAGCCATTGAGTCGTAAGAATATAGGGCATATGTGACAAATACAAATTCCTGCACCCCATCTTAGACTAGGATAATCTAATTCTTCATGAGAGAGGGCTAGGAAGCTGTATATTTCGACAAATACCTGTGAGAATATCATCAGGAAATCTGAGAAACACTGCTCTTATAGCTAAGATCAGGAGTTGGCAAATTATTTTCTGTAAATGGCCAGAGAGTAAATATTTAAGTCATTGTGGGCCTTGGGGTTTCTGTTGCAACTGCTTAAGCCAGCCACTGTAGCATGAAAGCAGCTATTCAATAAGACAGTGTATAAATGAATGATCATTGCTGTGTTCCAATAAAACTTTATTTACAAAATGAGCAGTGGGCCAGATCTGGCTGGTAGGCTGTAATTTGCTGACTCGGGTTACAGATCAATTGCCTTAGCACATATTGGCAGAAGTAGCAGTAACAATTCTGAAGACAATTTGGGACAATTTCGTGGCAGGTTCTCCAGAACGCTCTAATGGGAAATAAAGATTTGGGGTGGCTCGTTTGTTCAAGTGCTTCAAATAAAGAGAGATACAGAAGAAAGCATCTGATTTTCAAAAACAAAACAAAAACAGTAGAAATGAGGAAGAGCTGTTCAGAGTAATGTGACCTAGAGCTTACTGCATACATTTCTGGCTCAACAGGACTGCAAAATGACTACGAAAACACGCAACAGTTAAAGGCACGTACCACTGGAGCAGTTCTGAGAGCAAGCTTCTAGAATTTTAGCAAGTCAACCAAGAGCATCAATATTTACTCATCAACATAGAATTTAGTTCAAAAAAGAAAAAAGAAAAAGAAAGAAAAAAAATGAAACGCCAGGCATGTCCACGTTTCAGAGTTCCTTGCCTTCTGAAAATACTGGGGCAGGAAACACAAATGTTATTGTTATGTAGTCAAATACATGGCAATATGTCAAGACGCCACAAATCAAAAACAGAGACTGCGTATCAAGTGAAAATGTCTGAAAGTACACCAGCCAAGCAAAAACCTTCAGGAGTCATTTGCAGGCAGCTGCCCAGTGGGGGGGGGGGGGGGGGAGGAAGGGAGGAGCAAGCAATGGGACTACCTGGGGCTGTGTCAGCAAAGGAGTGGAAGGCAGGAAGAAACACTGGAGTAGACAGAGGGCAGGTTAGACCTCGTAGGGAGGAGAGGCTGCGCAATGGACACCGACCAACAGGCCACCATGATCCTTCCAGAGTTCCAGGAAACCTCTTCCACCAGATGCTTAAGGAGGTCTTGAAACACATTTAGAAGAGCTTTGAATCTGAGACATGCTCAAGTTAGCAAACATTGACTCGTGCTGGCTGAACTGAAAGGGAAAACCTGGGAAGGGTCAGAGAAGAGGAGTCTCTCTCATACGGGCTATGGAGGACAGGAAAAATAGGATAAAGACCAGGGTCGCTGTTCAGTGTGGAAGCGCAAGATACGCGAGGCTAGAAGGGAGAGAGGGAGGCTTGTTTGGCATGTGCCTGTGTGCAAAGCTGGCGTGGGCTTCATTTGTGTTCTCTATGCACTGTTTCAGACTGTAAGTGATGTATATTTTGCAAATCCTACCTGCCCCCATCCTTCATGGAAGGCCCAGTAAATACCAATATGCACCTTAAGAAAGGAAAGTCTGCTACTTTCTTTTAAAATGTGCTGATGCGCACCCAGCAGGTGAAGTCAATACACGTTTTGTTGGATTTAAATTAAACTTTATTTTAGGAACACTGATTTCAAATTATCATAATTAAATAGTCACCTCTAGGCCGAATGAAAACTCGAAGTGCCGTACTACAATGTTAAGAGACAGGCTTGCATTTGGATCTTGGATACGCCGCTAACCAGTTTTGTGACCTTAGGTCAGTTCTTTAGTCTCTATGACTCAATTTCCTTTTCTGTAAAATGGGTATAATTAACCCCGACTGCTTCTCAGCAGTCACGAGGATAAAATGAGACATCAGTCCAAAAACAAGAGTGCAGCCAGTGCTTGGCACAGAGAAAGAACTGAGGACATGTGAGCTCCCTTCCCTTTCCCTAGTGCACCATAATATAATGTGATATTTAGAATTTTAATTCAGGCAATTACTTAAGTAGTAATTGCTATTTGTATTTACATAGCTGCTTTGATCCAAGAAGCTCAAAGGGCTTTACTAAATTTAGCATTTTAATAAATGTTTCATTTGCATTCCGTTGATTTTGTTTACCCACACCAAAACTTGGAATTTCCTAAAGACAGCCAGACAAGTGAAAGGGAACAAGATGATAGCTCCGTGTTCGCAGGTGGCCCAGGTCTGAGTTTTATCTCTCTGTCTCCGCTGTCACGGCTCCCTGGGTCCTCGGGAATAGAAGGGCAGTGAGAGACGAGGACGTGCCTGCTTCCTCTTTAGCCCCATTCCGCTTCTGCCTGCTGAACTTCACCTTCACCACGCTTCTCTCAGGCTCTGGCAACCGAGGTATGTTTATTGCACCAATGAATTTATATATAATCAGCACAATAAACATTATTAAATTGCCGGAAGAAAATCAAAGCACGAAGCACGGTGCCAGTACTGAATTCTAATGATGCTGGATGGCGGTGATTGCACAGGGACAGGATCTCAAGAAGCCTTGATTTGAGCGCTGGCATCCGCCTCACAAATCACATGGGCCGCTCCTCTCGTAATAGTGCTGAATACTGATAAATGTCTCTACCCTGCGCAACAGGGAAGTGGGTTTCTATTGGCAATCTTTACCAAAGTGTGTTTTTTCCCTTCTCTACACTCAAGGGTTTACCCTGAATGATTTAATTATAATTTTCCTTGTGTAAGACAAATTAAAGAGGAGAGTAGGAGTGCCGTGCCAAGCACATTATTTATCTCCTTAACAGATTGCAGCTCACCAAACCCCAGAGCTGCGGCTCCAAGCGGCTGCTCACAGGAGCCCGCAGAATGCACGGGGGCAAGAGTGCAGGCGAGGGAGGGTTCCAAACGACACCAAAATAGGCAGCCTCGGTGAGTCTGTGAGACATCTCACTCCTTTAAAAAACAAAAACTCTAAGGATCCTGCCTTTTGCCAACATGGTTCCACACAGAGAATTCCTGAATCCTTTTAGGAAGAATTCTTAAGCTGTTCACCTGAGACTGAGTGTGAAGGGCTAGATTATTACTCCGTGTGGCAGGGGCTCTTGCTTGTTCAGACACTGCTCTGGGGGGAACGGAGCGGGGGAAGGAATGTTACGCTGCCATCAACGGAGAGCCTGCAAAGTTACATATTTCACAAAGGCACTGGTGAGGAAGGGACGAGACTTCTCCAAGGGACCCCCTGTGACAAACGTCAAGTCAGTGTGTAAGTGAGAACATTGTCATAGTGACAGCTTCTTTACCATTTCCACTACTTCAAGAGGACATCGCATTGATGATTTAAAAATAAATCCTAAGATAAAACCAGATAAAACCTCATTATCCGTACCTGTATGTACACAAAGCTGGCTAACTAATAATTGAATTTTTAATGATCAATTCTGTAAGTTTCTAACTTCTGAATTATCTTTAACCTAAGGTGCTCATTTGTCTTGTTCACTGTGTTCAGCTAAAACAGGCTCGCCAGAATTTTCTTTTAATTCAGCCGCAACCAGGAACCTACCCGGCAATATCAACAGAGAGACCCAAGATATTAAGGAGTGGCATAGCATTTCATCGTTGCTTCTTCTTTGCATAGATAACGGGAAAATTCGGCCTGTTTCTACAGCCAGGTTACAGCTCAGTAGAACCCAAATTCTTTTCTGATCCATATTCTAGTTTTGGCATGTAGTATAATGAAGATCAAGCCCCACTGGTGTGCGCATCATAAAAACAATTCAAACAAACTTATTCCCCTGGAATGAGACTGTCCTTACATCCATTTACTTTCAAACACACCTAAGACATGAAAAGGGCTATTCTCCCACCTGCCTCATTGCTGATCTGCCACCTGCCTGCAGATATAGAACCGTTTAGAATGAAAGCGAGCACAGCGCATCTAAACCAGAAGAGTTTCCTGTGTCACAGGAAATCTGTACAGGCTCCACGACGGCCGACAAGATTGCAACAAATACCTTAAGTGCACGGGTCGGCATTTTTCCGCGGATGGCCTGTTCTGCCTATGGACCGAGATGTAATTCAATCACTCCACAGTAAATGGCGGCATCAACCCTAGACACCAAAAGCGAGCACAGCAAAGGACAACAACCTAGAACCTTTTCTTTAAAGCTCTCTAAGGTTCAGCATGATTTTTTGATTACAAAGACGCTGTAAGACGTGATAAGGCAGCAGCAAAGGTTGGCTTCCAGACGTACAAGGCCATCCTCACTGGAAACAACAGAAGCCACACTGGACCCAAGGGCTTCACACAGATATCTTACTGTCCGCCATTCTATCCTTGGAATTCTCCGGAACGGGGGTATTTAAAACAACTCTTACTTCGCCTCTGTCTGCCACAGAAGTTCCAAAATGATCTTAAAAGGATAGCTGCAAGTTTTGGTTAGGACATCTATTATCCCCACAGCTCAGAACCTCTCACGTTCCTAGGCTTGGCTGGGACCCACGCCCACAACAGGCACAAATATTCAGAGAGCATTTTCTGTGATTACTGATCTCGAAATGGAGAAAATGTTGCTGGTAGAAAGATGCATATCTAATTAAACCCGTGGGCTTCTTAATGCTCAATAGTTCAAGAAATAGATGAAATTATATTTGTAATTGCTCAAGTGAAAAATATCATTAAAATAAACTTTCACTGAGTCATTTTTATTAAAAAAACAAAATATAGAATTTGTTTTTCCTGCGATAAGTGACATTTACTATCACACATTACTTTGAAAGTTTCTTTTCTTCTGTGTGGGGAAGCTGTGCATATGAAATAGATGGGAAACCGTTTAAAAATAGTACATTGAAAATAAAAGTTTTTAATTTTAGGAGCATTATATATATACATACACTCCACTTCTGAGAAGCATTCCACAGTAGTATTAATGCTTCTGGGGTGTGAGGATCCAATAACATGAATTAACAGCTTCATTTTCTTAGAATTGTCTGCTAACATGATGTATTCTGGATATCTCAAACAGACTCGGCTTCGGCTAACATTCAAGCAAAGCTGAGGACAATTACAATATATAAAGTCTTACCTTCCAAAGAGGAATAGGGCAACTGAGACGGCACTGCATTCCTCCTCGGGAGTTAAGACTTTATTTTCTAAATCTGTGTGTATAGACGTGGATTGTGTGTGCGCATACACAGACCCCTTCCGTCTCCCCATCCTTCCAACCTTCACTGAGCACTGACCAGGAAAAAGGCCAAGTTCTTTGGAGACACAATGATGCAAAAGATAGGCTCCCTGCCTCCAAGGAGGACAGTATATAGTGGCAAAGTTCTCTACCTTTTCTTGAACTGGGTGGATTCAAAATCGCCAGTACCAAGACTCTACTACTCCCTTTGAAGTTTGTTTAGAGCCCAGGTGTTCAGCTTGCACGGAGTGAGCACTGGGCGCCAAGAGTAAGCCTGGAACCCTTGCAATCCACCCCATCTACTGAGACACTAACCCTGCCTGGGTCCTTAAGCTTAGGTTAGATCGGCGTAAGTGCTAATTCCATGTTGAAAAGGTGAAAATAATTAGATGCTTCACACCCAAACCATATTGAACACATTCTTAAGTAATTATATGCACATTCAAGTCACATGGATCCAATTAGGAATCGCTGACATATAGCGGAGCAAGGCCGCCCACCCCTCCCACATTCAAGACCCTTCCGGACACACATCTCAGTGGCTCATTCCTACCTTTCCCTTTTGGGAGTGTGGACTGAGAGCTGTCCATTGGTAGAGGCATGTGGGTTCATTATTAAGGAGGTCTTGGAAGGTGCAGAGGAGGAGACACATGTCGTGGTCAGATCCAAACTGCTGTGATTGCTGCCTGTGGTTTCTTCCGCAGAATGAGCACTTGTCACTTCTTTCCAGAGCTGCTGCAGTTCTGTTGGAATCATGCCTGAAACAAACAAATTGGGTAATTAAATCAATTAACAGCTAATTCCGTCCTCTTCAAACAGTAATTAAATCAAAGAGTCAGTAAACAAAGCCTAGTGTTAGGGGGTTTTTTTTGGTGTGTGTGTTTTTTTCCCCTCCCAACTGAGGCAAATACGGTAGTAACAACCGTGTCCTCCCACTAAACAGTCGAGTTGAAGTGCCCTCATCACACATAAAAGACCTCCGTGAAAAGGATTCAAAACAGTCACTCTGCAAAAACAGTATGCCTCCATCCAAACTGTTGTTTCTAGATTTTTGAAAAGGAGTAGATAGATGTTATTGTATTTTTAGACACAAAGAAGGGCTCGAAATAAATTTGTTCTACTATACTATTATGACAACACGAACCACAAAATGAATAATTTTTGTGCTTAAGTCTTAAATGATGACAAATAGCTTTGTTATTAAATATAGTTTTTATTAATCACTTTTAGACATAAATTATGAATTCATATCGTCTTCCTGAAATGCTTTTCAACTTTTAACATTCAAATTGATTATACTATGATTATTTCATTAACACACCTATCTTCCTCATTAATTTTGGTTTCTAGTACCACATGCTTAATTGATGGATGTGTCTACAGCAAAACTGTGTAACTTTTTTTTAAACAAGTAACACTATTATTACTGTCACTTCTTAGATCAATGCTAATGAACCATTGCAGAATAAAACGCAAACGTAAAATAAACTCGGAGTAATAAAGTTCTCTTGTTTCTTAAGGGGGTCAAAGTGGACATGGGTCTTCAGGAGGAAGGGTCTCACCTGTACTCTCCCCCAAGAGGAGAGTCTCCCTATTACGGCCTCCTAGCCTTTATTCTGGACGCATGCCTCTGCAACCCGGGCTTCCCAGAACCCACCTCAGTGCATGTGCAGGCGTGCGCAGGCACACGAGAAAAAGATTCTAAAGGGCAGCTACCAACAAGAAACAACAACAGCCGCTCCTTCCGAAAGACAGCTGAAAGAAATCGTCAACCCTGCACAGCATAAGGCAACTCCGCATTAGAACTGGATGTCTGGACTGCAGTTCATTGTTTCAATCAACTGTAACACAGCCATCCCAGAAAGCCTGCCATTTTCTGACTATATAGCAGCACCCGAAACAGGCGTGTTTCTTACCAAACCTAAGCTATTGAATTAAAAAAGAAGGCTGTGTGCATTATATTCATTTGAAACACATAATAAAAAATGCCAAGGTCTAAATTTAATTTATTTTTGTCATTTAGAATACAATGGATAGATAATCATCTCAACGTGATCAGCCAAACATCTTTACTTTGCTAAACTGTTAAAGATTTTAATTATGCTAGCATTGGAGAGCACTGGTCTAATGAGGCGATGGACTCCAGAGAATCCGAGTGGTTAAGAACTGTGAAATGAGTCTGATAGGATTTTTTTATATTCACCGTGGATCGTTTGCATATCAAAGAGGAGTAAATTATTGCACAGCAGACCAATAACCTTCCCCGCCTTTCTGAGAGGAGTGTTAACAAAAACAGTTGGTCTCTCCTAACGGTTCTCCACGAAAATGTTCAAATGCTCAAGTATTTGCAATTAATATATATTATAAAAGGAGGCTTCAAATGATACATTAAGTGGTCAGATATTCTTAGAACGCATCCTCGACAGCCAAGTCGGTTTTCTTCTCCCTTCATAAAAATCAAATGCCAATTATATTTTGATGGATTTTGTCCCAAATGAGCATTTAGTTATTAGGCATATTCAATTATTACTTGTCCCCTGAAATTAAGCCTCAGAGGCAAATTAAACAAAGGGAAAGGTCACTCCACAATCCCGTGTCCGGTTCTGCTGCATCTGGGCTATTATTTTCAAACACCTTCCGAAGTGACATGTGGGATGTGTTTGTAGCTAACAGGCCTGCCACTGAGGTCCGCACACCAACAATTACCTGTGAATATGGCTGACCCTCCGACCACTGTTTACTCAGTTGAAACAATAGTGAATAGGCTTGTCTGTTGATGATAGCATATTGATACAAAGCTACACAAGTCAACACCTATTTTTATTTTCTAGGGAGTAAATACACATGAAAAGAACAAGCCGCCCATTTTTCAATGCAAACTAATTGATTTCTGGGTCAGCTGCATGGGAAGTGAAAAAATGGAAGAACACGGTTTCTAACAACTGTGTTAACACTTTCCCTCCAAGAAAGGCGGAACTTCAGAGCTGTTTGAGAAGCGAGCTATTTATCCAGCAAATAAAGACAGAGGCAACTGTCTGGTTACACTTGTCATGCCTACACAGTACATGAGCGTTACTCCGCTCTCCTTTTCTTCAGGGGGCTGGCAAATCAGTTTCATCCCTCGCAAAGGGAAATGGTAAATAAAACAGTAACTCGCTGACAACAGGGGTACTTTTGGGTCAAATTTCACTGTGATGATTACGTTTGAAAACATTCTCATCAGACTTACAGAGAGCAGTCAAATCGGTCTCCTCCATCAATGCTACCTACACCTTGTTAGCGATGTTAAACTATTACTTCAACGCACACTATCTAAGGGAGGATGCTATTATTCGACAGCCACGATCTCGTGATAGAATTAAGACAGATAAAAGGCAGGCTAGTCACTCATCAGACTCCATGGATATCAAATGTCCAAAAAGCATCACGTATTTCCTCCAATATGGTAGACAGGAATAACAGTACCAGGTTAAACAAGTTCATTAACAGGTATATATCGAGCACATAATCTCTAGTTCATATTTTCAAAATTCACGGGTCAGAATGATATTGAGTATCGGGGGGTCACTGCTTCAAGAGACCAGGGAGAAAAGCATATGTGCTAATTACATAAAACAGAGAAGACCCTATAATACTCTTAACAATAAAAAAATGTCCCTCCATTTCATACCATAAAGCCTTCAGGAAAGATGAAAAAAAAAATAAAGGCCTTCAAAATACTACTTTCCATCTAGCCATACTTTCACATTTCTACACGTTTAAGGTGACTTAGCCAAGGCTACGAGCAGGTACGTAAAAGAATCCCGACGACTCTATCACAAAGTAGCCATCACTGGCATTTGTAACACCTAACCCCTGTGCCTTGCTACATTTCTTTTTCCAGGACAACCGACCCCTTCATTATAAAAGAAAATGCAGACACCGGCTTAAAAAATGTATGTTGTGGGACAGTTGACAGATTACTGCTCACGGAACTCAATTTTACAACCCCAGGTATCACTGGCTCAAAGACAAACAGAGTTGATCAACCTTTTTTTGTCCTTGTGCATCCATACCCAGGTGACCATGTGCAAGCAAGCAGAAAGTTGATTTAAACCTCATAATGACATCAGTTTTAAGCCATCATGTCTCTGGTAAAAAAAAATTGTGTTGTAGTCCAACATGACTAAATTCTCAAGCCACTTTGGGCGAGGGGGTAGGAGAGACAGGACCAACCTCCGGATCCCACAGAAGATGGCAGTGACACAGGGAGCTCACTTTGCTGCCACAACCTGGCTCCCGGAATACGGTATTTACATGTAGGCATCTTGGGCACACATGAGGGCACCCCTTAGATGTTAAATACGCTCCTTCTTGATGTTGCAGGGGCTAATAGTTATAGCAGATTGCTAAGCATATCAATCAATGCCATGACTAGTGAATTACCTACTGGTGTCTCTGATATGTTACTGCAGAGATTACACTTCATGCATCACCACATTCATTTCTTTCACATTACACATGAGCTTGTCTTGTCACTGCCCAATTGCCCTCTTTTGGACAGCTTAACTGATGTACTATAACAATGAACCTTAGTGAGCAAACTTAATAGTATAGGAGCAGTGGGAAAAGATGAGAGGTTGAAGCCTGAGTCCGGTGGGTGTGTCAGAACAGCCTGCGAGGTTTCCAACAATAAACCCAAAGGTGTAATTAATGCACGTTATAACATTTTGCAAGCACAAAAACACATTAGCCGATGTGTCTTTTCTTCTCCCCTTGTACTCCTCTGTTACCAAATCTTCTATTCTGACAGCCATGGAGATGCTGATTATGTATCTGGTAGTTGAGCAGTAATGGCAAAAAGGGGAGGAGGGCCAGGAGGGACATCAGAGGAGAAAGCCCCAGTTGCACTACTGAAAACGGAAACGAAAACAGAAAACCCCGGAGGAGATCTAAGCTGGGTGTGGTTGACTCAAGAGACAAGATTCAGATGTGGACATGGCTCTCTGGCTCTACCTGACACCGAAAGTTGCTGAACGAATGAGCGTGTCCTAGTCACCATGAAGAAGGTTCCACATTTTCAACCCTCTTCAGAAGGCAACGGAATCCAAGACATCAAAGGCATTAGCTACCAGCCTTTAAAGCCCATACACATACATCCGAGCCTACTACAGCTGCCAAGGCCAGGGTTCACGAGGAGGAGACTGAAATGTGCTGTACCATGCACGGGACGGGGAAATCAAAACACAGCAGGACACCTTCTTTCCTTCCATACTTTCCTGCGTTCTCCTTCTGAACAGTCCATGTGCATTCACATTAGACATGTCAAAGAGTTGCCTAAACCACGAGGATGTCCTAAAATGGCTAGAAATTCTCTTTTGTTTCTGACGTCCAACACCCACGGTAATAACACGTCAATGGCTTTTCAAAAGAAATTTTGAAATCCATGAAATCTTGGTCCTTTGCGAGGAACTCTAGTTTTGGAAGAGCAAGAGGTAGAAATGCTACCTGTTCTGATGAGTGTAGAACTTGCTCAAAAAAACCAACCGACGAATGCAAGCAAGGAATGAGAAAAAAAGAAAACCCAACAAAAGAGATTACTCTTAGTAGAATAAACCTGAATTTATCCCTAGAACTGACAAAGTGGCATTTCAAAAGCATCACTCAGCTTTACAACAGGACAGGATACAATGATAGAAAACATACCTTACACTGGCTAAACAAAAGCCTTCGAGAAAATTCACCTGCGATTCCCAACGGACCACGCTCAATGGGACTGAAAGGGTCCACAAGTCAAAGTCGCACTGCTTTCTCCTACTCCAAGAGTGTGCAGGGGTGGGGTTCCTCTGCTTCTGCTCAGCATTGGACCACCCCGTATGCCTTCTTGTTGGCATCCATGAGCAAGCAAGCCCTTCGGCTTCTACAAAGCTCACTCCTTAGGACCTGGTCCAGCCTTTTCTCTGAAGTTCGTGTCTGCTTGCTTTAGACGGACCATGGCCTTGCGGGTGTACCACACACAGCCCGCCGCCGCGGCCCGATGTCTGCGCGGAGCGGTGCCTGCCGGGTCACGAACGCTTACCTTGAGCAAGGGGCTGGAGGGGAAGGGCGGGCTGCCCTGGCTGAATGGTAAGGAGGCCTTGGCGCTGTAAAGACAGGAGGTGTTGCTGCTGGAGCTGCTGCATCTGGAGGAGCTGCTGCTGAAAAGCCAACTGCTGGGTAGCCACCTGTTGCTGCTGCAAGAGATCAGGGAGACAAGAAATGAGATGGCCACGTCCCGAGGAAGGTCCAGAGGACGGACGTCTCAAAACACGTCGTCATCGTCAGACACCGACGATGCTGGCTGGGGTCTAGTGGAGGGGCTGGTGTCGGGGCTGCTGTGAAAGGGACAGGACAGAGCGCCTCTGAAGAGAATGGGGGGTGGGAGGGCGCTGGATACCCTCCCCCACTGCTGCCTGTGGCACAGAAAAATCACTCGTCGATCAAGTCAGCGTCTCCTACAGTTTGAAAGACCTGAGTGTTTCTAGGGGAGATGGGAACTTCCAGACTTTGAAATGCGTAATGATTCACGCCACAGAGAAGGAATGCACCATTCCGGTCTGGAGGGATTTGAACCCTGAACCACGGAGAGTATGGAAGGAGCGGCCTTCCTCTTGCCTGCACCGGGAGCTCTTAACTACTCTGTTTATCACTCCTGACATAAATAAATGAGAAAAAATCAGACCTTTGAAGAAGAAAAACTTCATCTAATATTGTTAATTAGCCATGACAAACGATGAAATAACATTGTAAATCTTTCATAGAAACAGCCACTAGATTTTAATTATACACATTCATAATTTAGCAAACAACATCGCACTCGGCTGTGAGTGTTTTCATCTGAGGGACACTTTAAGCTCCAGATGCTTCAACTTGGCTTTAGTTTCAGAAACCCCCAGGTCCGCTTGCCTGTCCTGCTTCCCCACCCGCTTTGTTCCTGAAAAGAAGGGGCTTTACGGTATGATAAATATCTTTTTGTTGATTGGACAATGACAGGAGGAAAACTTTTGTTGTGTAAAACATCAATACATCATTCCTGTGTTTAGCAGGCCTCGCTCCAGCCAAAAAAAATTAATGTAGATTTCCTCAGTAATTATCTGAGTGATAGAAAGATAATACAGTGCAGTAGTACAATAAATAGAAGGAAATTATCTAATATCCTTAATCTGCTAGGAATCAAATCGAGGTGGAGGTCTTAGCCACATTATGGCTAACAATTATGAAAGGAGAATTAACCCTTCCCAAACTGTAGCCAAAAAAAAAAAAAAAGATTCTTTAAGAAAAAGAAAAAAACAAACAAAAACACGATCCATTTTCCTAATTCTGAGTATCATTCAAAACATCAGGAAGATTTCTGCAACTAAAAGGGTCTGTACAACCCTTTCAGAGCTTCTAATAACTACACTTTACAAACAACTGCATTCACTTAACCTAACACATGACCTTGATCTGATACAGCCATAAAATGGTATGTGTATCAAGACCTTCTGATGCCAAGTTCAAAGGAAGAGAAAAATGGTGGTTTCCTTTCAGTCTCCGTGCAGTTTATTTTACAGTAAAAACCATCATTCTCCTATTAGCAACCAATTTCAGACTTACTACCATGCCACTGAGAAAGTTAATTGAGTTTCACTCCAAAAAACAAATTCTATACCACTAACAACAAAAATTTAAATAAATTTAAATGAAAAGCCAGTGTTTTCATTTTAAGAACAGCATGCATAAAATGATCCAATTGTTTTCACCCCTTCCCATGTTATCACATTAATGTAAAACCCAATGATAGTTATATTCATGTCAAAATGATTTTTTCACTTCTTCAACAGATATTAATTCATGACACTTAAAAAAAAGAAGAAGGAAGGAAGAGAAAAAAAACAACATGGATACAATAAAAGATCGGGGAACCAGCTCTTCTTGAAGTAGAAAAGAATGGAGAGGGGGTGCTGGAGTTTGGGGAGGGTGTTTCCTGTCTTACTGTAAATGAAATGTTTAAAAATTTTGTATTTATATAAAATGACTGATGGCTTTTCTGTTGTCTCTGTGGCCATCCCTAGGAAAAGCTCATGAAAGCTGTCCACGTTTGAAAAGCCAGGATATAAAAGTATACAAGGCCCATTGTCCAAAGAAAGAATTTAAAAGCAACACTGGTTGCCAAACTGTGCTCCCCACCCAGTTACCAAACACAGGATACGAGCCCGTTTGTTTACTTCTCACAATTGAATGCATACAAAAAAGGTCTCCGCGCAGTCCCCTGGACAGGTCAGTAGTCAGTGTTAAAATGCTAAAATGCCCTGATAAACCCTGCATTTCAGATCCCCTCCCTAGAGCTGCAGTCAAAGGTCTGTTTTCCTTTCTTCGGCTCCTCCCTGCTGCCTAACATAAACTGTCATAACTGCCCGGACAAACGGCCCTTTTAAAACAATCAACTTAGCCTACCTCACCCGCACAGGATGGGATCTTTTTTTTTTTTTTTTGTAGCTCGACTGAAAATTAATTCTGCCTTCAATTTTCCACACCCGTTCTGTCAAATATTAACGAGCAGTCACTTCAATAGCTGTGTGGGGCTACGGAAGATCTGTCTCCTAGGAAGGTCTTGGGGCCAACTCAATGGGGAGCCTAACTTTCTCAAGGAAACATCCCAAGGCAACTTTAGAAAAAAGTTGAGTGAAGGTACATTGTTCTGGCTGAGGATCCAGTGTCTTACTGCAGAGGTAATCAAAAAGGGGGAAAAGGTGGCGGTGGTGGAGGTGGGGGGGAGTGGGGGGGGGTGGCTGACGATTCAAAATTAGGAGCCACTAATGACTGGGGATTCGGTAGATTAATACACTTGTTCCATCTGTCAACATCCAAGTTCAAACCTTGTTAAAATCAGAACCACCAGTCCACGTCGTGAAATTGCTACCATGTGACTCTGTTTCACCGGAGCACAAAAGGACCTCCACCTGCATGATAATTTCAGGAGCCTACCCCCTCACCTCAGGAAAATAAGGATCTCTTAATCACCGTTACAAAAGCTCTCAACCAAATCCACCAGCATGGTGGACATGCAGCGGAATCCAAGGGCACCTGCCCGCCGGTCTGCCCATTCCCTCGGGATGTGAAGGCAACCTATCTCTCGTATCACCTTTGCCTTGGAAGTGGATGACAGAATGTGAGCCCAGCAAACCACCCGTCCCAGAGATGCCAAAAGGTGACTGTAACGTCTCGCCCTCTCCTTGCTCAGACACAAAGTACTCCCTTCCCAAACACAGACACCACCATCATCCTTGTGTGCCAAGATGCCCCCGTTCTGACAGCAGCAATTTGGGAGAGTCAACTTTTATCCTTCCTTCTGCTGTGTAACTTTCCCCTTCACATTTCTTTATCTGCCCTCTGAGCTCATCTGAACTTTCGTGTTCTCTCAGCGTGCAGACGTGCATTCCAAACTCTGTCTAACAGACCAAATAAGAGGTTAATAAGAAGTGGCAACAGAAGAAAAAACACAATCCCTGGTAACTGATAAGAATGACAGTGGCAGCCCTTTTTTGTTTGTCTTCAAATATAGAGTTAAAGATCTTTAAAAAACTAAATTTTGATGCCTTTGAAAAGAAAGAAGCACAAAATAACAACAGGGGGTTATTGCCTGCGAGCCACAGGGGAGAAACTCCATAATTCTTATTCTCCCTTTTGAAGGCTGTTAGAAATCTGATTCAAAAAAGCAACAGCAGAAGGGGAAACCTCTTGAGGCTGTAACCATTTCCTGTGATCATGCATAATGTGCTTCAAAAGTGGGTTTTTACCAATTCTGTTGATCAATTGCACCTCCTTCATATCCCTTCTTTTTTCTGCTGTGTTTACATCTGATGTGACTCAATGACAAGCAGTGTCTGGGACTGTGAAACAGGCCTGTCATGTTGATTTATGGGCGCATCAAACCACAACTTGTCCAAACTGAAGCTCGCAGTTCATTAATTAGAGAGTTGTGACTTTGAAGTCAGCTTTCAGACTGTGGTTTTTAACATTTGGCTTAATTTATATGCTCTTGAATGTGGATCTCTAAGGAAAAAACTGAAATTCCCTTCTTGTCTTTGAACTTCTTTTGACCGCACAATAATCATTTCTTTGTCCAGAGTGATGCCTGCAATCCCAGAGTCATTAACGCGCATTGAACTGCCACTGATGAGTAAGCCCCACTGAATTAGAAAAACAGCCAGCAAAACAAAGCTGAGAGCCTTCTGCACAGTGATATCTCACAATTACATGCCTTCCCTCCCTGTGCCATTTCCATTTTAATTACTGTTAGTCCTTTAGATTTACATTTTAGACACTTTTTAATCTGTTCCCTTTTTATTATAGCAGCACCCGGGAGCAGGCCACTGTACTTAAGGGTTGTGTCAGCATTTTCATTAGAGCACCTCCTCCCCTTCACCCCAAAACTGGCCCTGCTCTGCAGGGGTTTCCATCCAGGCTGCTCAACAGGACTCCAGGGTGAAAACTTGGCAGGGCCTGGATAAAGTACCCGATTTATGTTGAGGGAGGAGCCGGCACAGGGAGACTGTCTGGGCCATTCCCGGTGTGGAAAAGGAGGCTGCCCGCCATCCGCACTCACGTGAGGGGCAGGGCTGGGGACAGTCGCTGAGCGAGGCTCCTTCCAAACTAACGAGAAAGTGGCCTCCTGCTCAGGGCTGGGCGAGGAAGCCGTTCAAGTGGACTGGGAGCTGTTTTTCAAAACTACAAATTGTGGCTTTCCAAGGAGGACACTCAAATGAAAAGCGTTCCAGTCCACGGTAAAAAACGTGAGGAGGTAAGTGACATCGGGTAGGTCTGAGACAAGGAGGAAGATGGCATGACAATGCCCAGAAGCACACAGATGCTCCCCCCCGCCCCTCGAAGGACTGGTCTTCGCTGACATGGAACCGCACAGGACGTGAGAGGCGGACACCCTCCCTGGGAAGGCCTTACCGCTTCCGGAGCTAACGCTGTCACCTAACGGGCTGGTGGGGCCTGGCGCCAGAAACTGTGTGCTCTTACAAAGTGCTGGGCCCGCGGAAGCCTTCGTGACACCCCGCTTTTTGTCAGGGACACACAAATCATCCAAGCTCAGAGGAGTCTTCCCCGTAAGCCGCACCATCTCACACCTGCCCTATTACCATACGTGTATACCTTGCGAGAAAAAAATGAACAGAGGGTAGGAGCATCTACTCTTAGGCGGACTTTTCTGTTTGTGCAACCTCACAGGAGAGGACTCTTCCAAAGGGAAGGGCCATCCCCACGCACCCAAGCCGTGGGAGCTGCAGAAAATCTCAAGAGTGTGGCCAAGCGCACCCGTGCGGGACGCAGGTGTACCTCGGCCTGCCCTTCCGCCCGCCTGCAGGAGGAGCCCTGGAAGCTCTGGCCCGCCATCACGCTCCCTGGGGCCCACAAACGGTGGACCTGCAGCGGGGAGATCAAATAGGTGGCAGCCAGCACACGGAACCCAGAAAAATCTCAGAGAGAACAGGGCGATCACTCTTGATCTGAGAGCTGCGAACCCAGAGCTCAGTTGTGCGATCATTTAAGAGACGAATGACGGTTGAATAGCCGCTAGATAGTCCTCTGGGATCTGTGGTTTGAAAGTGAAATACGTATTGTTGGTACCTCTTTAGGCTGTTTTCCAGCATGTTGTTGTTGTAAAAGTTGAAGCTGCAACTGTTCCTGTTGTTTTTTATAAAACTCTTGAAGCTGCTGCTACAAAGGAAAGAGAGGACGGTAAGTAACAGGGGGAGCGCCAACCCACTGTCCCTTTTCGGTGCCACACACAACTGCGGTTCGAAAAATAGCATCCTTTTATCTGTAGTGGCCTGACCTTTAGTTGGAAACTCGACAATAAATTTCAGCGCGCCCTGACTATTCTTGGCATTATTGTTTGAAAAGTAATCTCCAAAATGAACTGATGAAAAACACACCATTTTCTACACAAACTAATTAACATAAGGCAAGGGATGACCTTTGATTGGCCAACAAAGCCCTGGTGCCCTTGCTGAGAGAGTCCGGTGAACCTCTACTGCGAAAAGCTCGCCTGCTTTCTGAAGGGTGGGGCTGGGCAGGGTGGCGGGGTGCTCAGCGCCGGCATGGACAGCGTGGGCAGCTCGCTCTGCCTCCGGTCCCCACCGCCTCACCCCAGCAACTTCTGTCACTCTAGTTCTGAATCGCATCTCTTTGGTTCAGGGGTCCGGGAAGTCTGAACGTGAGGTCCGTGTGGCACCATGGCAGCCAGAAGTTCCTTTCCACATCAGCATACATGAAAGAAGGAAAGTGAACTCTGCACCTTAAAAGTAACCAACTCCGGAACGTCTCTTGATGTTTAAAAGGCAAATTCTGTGAGCCTCTGAGTTGAAATGGGGACTTCAAGAGCTGTCACATTTAAACCTGCTCCTAACGTGCTCCCCATTTTGCTTTGATTCACACCATTTAGAAGGCTCTGGGCTTACCAAATAAAAAGAGTGTAAAGCTACATAAGCCTAAAAGATCTCATTTCTACCAAGTCCAATTACAGCCCTAATCTCAGTCCACCGGGTCCTCTCCAGGCCCAAACCCTAGTCGCTTTGGCAGGGTCCCTCCCCTTCCTGGGATGCAAAGGACATGGATCATTCAGGGGCCTGCTCTGTGTCCTGGCCCAGCCACCCCGCTCTGCTTTTTCTTCAATGGGCAAAGGAGCTGATCAGGCGCAGGGAATGGTGAACGGAGTCCCCGGCCCTGGGGGGAGGAGGAGGACGGTTACCTGTTGGAGCATGAGGGCCTGCTGTTGCTGGAGGAGGACCTGGAGCTGCTGAGGGCTCAGCACTTGTTGCTGGAGGATCTGCTGCATTTGCTGGGGAGTGATAACTTGAGGTGTCATCATAGCCACTGACACGGGAACCTAGAACGTTAATGAAGGATAAATAGGAAGCCAGGACATCGCACGCACACAGCACTCAGCCTTCCGGGGTCAGCGGCAGACCGTCATGAGCCTGCTTCGAGAACTGACCAACTTCCCACGCACGGTGTCTTTATCCAGAGGGGATGCGGCAACGAATCCTATTTCATCTCTTACGGAGTTTATGTGAAATAAAGAAAAACAAAAGAGGACCTCGCAGCACTGACAGGTGCGCAGACAGTCTTGCAGGCAGACAAGGAGTAAAGACTTAACAAATGCTATCTGGAGTTGGGGGAGAACGCTCTCGATTTCTCACGAAGCACGAGTCTTTGGTGGCAATTAGCTCTAGGAAGTTTAATGCAAACTTGAACTGTGTTTTAGGGAACAAGGCAAATGGGAACCAGTACCTTCTCGGCAGGAGTTACTCCGATCCACTTCCTCTGTGGACAGTGATTTTTAAGGACAATCAATGAATGCTCAGCCTTGTGGGTGACCGAACCCTGGGCGCACCTCATGAACTTCAACGCAGACCTTTCCTAAGATGCCTTTTACCCTTCCTTATTCACCCAGCACACAGATGTCTCCATTCTTTCATATTACGTGTGATACCATTAAAAACTGCTTTCCATGACATTTCAGTGACAAACAGCTACAGTGATGAACTTGATAGCATTTCATATTTGCAACTGTTAACACGTTTCTGCACGGGCATTTCTGCAAGGAACCTGCACACTGTATCTGAAAGGATGATGTCTTGTTCAGATAAAACACTGACATTAAAATGACAGGCTGTCTTGGCCAAGGTTACACAAATTGTATTCAAGCGGATACCTAATGACAATGCTATGAATTCTGCAAGCTTTCTAGAATGTAATTTAGCTATTCAAAATAATCACTGCACTTGTGTTTAATTTGCAGACTACATGAGAACCATTTTGTCAGTCCCCGTAATACAAGAAGACTATTTCATGAAAAATCACCCCCAAAATAAAAAGATAAGGAAAGGAAAAAAAAAACAATGAAAGAAAAGACAAAACCTTTATGTCTTCTAACAGTAATATTTAAGCATCTTACTTTTCTTTGGTTTCTAATCAAACATGTGACAGCAAGAAGCTAGAAGCAGTAAAGGATATACTTTGTTAAAAAGGATCTCCTGTCATCTCATGTATTACAATAAAAGGTAATAACATGTTTTGCACTTTGCCTGTGTGCCACTTAAAAAAAAAATCTGGCAGACAATAGCTGATCAGAAGATAAAAGAATTAAAAAATCTTTCAGGGGAGCAGTAAGCAAAAGGGAGAAATGCAGTATTAATTTTATGTAACATAATGTCTTAATATGCAGTTTATCTTGACTTTTTCACATGATTTGTCCTGTCATTTGCATAGCGAGCTCTCATTCCTAATTTCACAGTCATTATGCACTGATGTCCCGATTTCTCAGCATCACTAATTTTGATGAACTAAAAATGGTTCCTGAAGGTCAGATTCATGTACAGTGAACACCCTCCACTGTTGTTGTGGGCATGTTTTCTGTGGGGGGATGTTTATGTGCAAGTTTCACATTGTTTGGAAAACACCGGGTAGAACATTTGAAAAATTTCATTAACCTAACTCTGGAAGGTCATCAACGAATTCTTCCTATTGCAGTGGCCTTTTAAGTGTAGATGTAGATACACTGTAATTTAAAACAGATGGGCATGTCTGAATATTTTTATATGCAAAAAGGGACAGATGTATATGAATGGATAAATTATCCTTTTAAAAAGATACTTCGCAGCACGAAATATCACCAATGATTAGAACAGTGAACTTGCATTCAATCTAGGGCAAACACAAGAAGGCATTATCAAAACATCTAACCATTTATAAATTAATTCCAATTAGTCTACTTTGTCTTCACACACAAGAAACTTTTTGAATTTTTCAAAACGTATTGGGTGCCAATCACTATCTTTGGAGCTGCTAAAGCCAACATATCACAATAGAAGTTTACTTTTCCTTGAGAGTTGCATCATCATACAGGGAGGTTTGATTAAGCAAACAAAAGAACCATGTTTAAGGTTTCTTTTTTCCTCTGCGTTTCTTGGATGACGTACAATATAAATATTCTTGAGCCAAATTTCTGATGGTGATGAACAGGAAAACAGACAGGAATAGGGTGGTGTAAGATCTAAACTGGTGATGAACACGAAATTAACAGTGTTATAACAGAAGTCATCATAGAAATAATCTCTTGGTCATAGTTTTTTAAAAGAACTATGGAAAATCTATGAAAGGGGACCAAGAGAACTTGGGAGGGGGGGATGGAAATGCCATCTATCTTGACTGGGGTGGTAGTCCCACAGGTGGACACAACAGCCCAAATTCCTCCAACTGTTCACTTAAACCGAGTGCATCTTCTTGTATGTAAATTATACTTGAATAAAATCGATTTGAAAAGTTAAAAAAAGGACTGGCATATACAGATAATTTTGAAACCCTTGCATATGGCCAACAGATAAATGTGCTTTTCTCAGGGTTATTTCTTCAATGTTTGCAGTCATGTTACTGAACAGTAACATGAACTTGAGTCTCCTCTTCTTTTTCCCTTTGGACATTCTGATGGAGGTGCTGATGAGTAATAAAATGCTACAGCAGCAGGCGCAGCCAAAGGAGGGAGAGAGGCAAGAAGCCTGAGTAATCCTCCTGCCTGGTACAGGGTCTCTGAATAACCAGAGTGGACTCTTATATGCTGATGGCCTCACCTTTGCTTTTACTATCTGAAATCACATTTTCACACCGGTTCGCTTGTGAGCCTCCAAAATGGGCCTAAGCTTAATTTATAAATGTGATAAAACTGAGATTTCCTCAGTTTCTGCTCCAATGTGTCTTGAAAATAGGTTATGGAAGGTTTTAACAAACATATCCAAATGGACCAGAAACCACTATGGTACAAAAGGGGGGAAAAAAAGAAACTGAGCGCAGTTTAAGGTTTTAAATAGTTAAGAAATAGAGCCTACATATCCATTCTCTTAACTCCCAACGTCCAACTTTTTCATGTAGCTAGTCCCTACTAATACTAAGAATCAAAGGGCAGGCAGTACCAGCGCGAGGCTATTATAGTCCACACTTTATTGCCCATTACTACTGAGGTCATTAGCGGCAAGAGTGATTGTACCGGTCTTAACCTATTGATCACTGTAACTACTATCATTTAATCCTGTGTTGAATGTCTGGAAAGCGGCTAAAGGCACACAAGAGAGAGTGCTTTAGCATTGAGAAATATGGCCAAAGCTTAGAAATTACACTGTGATTCATAAAATCTAGCCAGTGGTTTAAATCAATAGTATTTAAAACAGTCATGTGAGTTTTTAACTACAGCGCTCTACTATTTATGGGCCCCTCTTTGAGAGTATTCAGTCAAAACTAAACTTTATTTTTTTCCAGATTCTCTGCCATCTACCTAACCCTCCTTGAGATAAAAAAACAATAAATTCTGATTTTTTTTTGTGCTACGGGGCTCATGCCTTAACTGGCAGTTTCAACTAATTCTTGATTTCTTTCTCAAATGACAATTTAAAGATAGTGCAAAAAAAAAATTATATCCCTGATGCTGCAACTACCTTAACTGTTTGAGAATATAGAAATGAGTATGTTTTATGAGTTAACAATGAATCATAGAAGGCAATTTATGAAGAACTAGAATGATTCTGTCTAGCTGCCTTCAGGGATCAGAAATTCAAATTAAACTTCTGGCAGACATTTAAAGAATGCTAGCATACAAAACTGAATTTAAAAAAACACACACAGTTAACACTCTTTCGTTGAGTTTCAAGAGGAAATCGTGAATTAAAACACACACACACACACACACAGAGACACTGCATGATACGCTGTTGACTGATACCATTTGGGTGTGGCTGATCCCAGGTGCACAGGAACCCGCGGGAATGGCAGAAATTCAGCTGTGCTTGGCCCCTGGAACGCTGCTAGTATGGACCTGCTACTACCTTAATACCAGTAACTGGGAAAACGTTAGCACTACCAAGTGCTGGTAGAAGCCCAGACACTGCTGTGCCAATTCTGCCCGATACAGTTTTCTTTTACTTCACATTGACTTTCTATCATCCGAACGCCAGAAGACTATTAAAATAATACGCCTTATTAGTTCCCTTTATTCCCAAAGGGGAGAGGTAGGTGATGGGGTGGGGGAAAATATCTAAAAAGCAAACAAACAAATAAAAACGCCCATAGAAACAATACTCATTGCTAATCTAGGAGACAATTGGAGGAATTGGGTGGGAGGGGAGATGACACAAATAACACGCTATCATTTTTTTGCCCTTTCTCTTTACACTCACTCATATTAACTACAAGTAAATACTGCCCCGTGTACACACATGTACATTTTGTCACCAGCATCTTCTCATAGTTGCTAAGTGTACAAATAATAAAAATGAGAAGACAGAAAAATTTAAGTACCGCTTTATTTCCATTAATCTGGTTTAATAATTTAGAAACTATTTTTAATCTCTGTTATTCACCACGTGTATGTCCCAGGAAACCTGAGTCCTTTCCAGACTTCAGGCTGTGTATGGATGATAACTGGACCAGGTTAGGCAGTGTTAACTGGTTCATCAAATAACAAGAGCAAAACAAATTAAATTAGAAGGCTTCAGAATAGCAAAACCAAACCAAACAAAGTAGCTCCATTAAAAAAAAAAAGCAACAAAAATAAAAACAAAACAAAAAAGCCTATGCCAAATTTCCTATGACCTATGGAAGCTAGCCTGTGTAAAAAAAAAAAAAAAAAAAAAAAGTACCACTTCATAAATACCATTACCCCCTGTGAAAGACAGTTTTCATAATTAATAAGCCAATGGCTACAACTAATACATTGGAAAACAGAAAAGTTAGGAAGTGTCTGTCTATTCCCCAAGGTATCTAGAAGAAAGAAAGAAAGAAAGAAAGAAAGAAAGAAAGAACGAACGAACCAAACAAACAAACCACATACACACAGATATCATGCAAGGTAGCTGTATCATGCAGGAAAGAAAATACATTTCTGACATAATATTTCAGTCTTCAGAAAATTAAAAAAAAAAAGCCTGCTATTCATGTGGAAAGTATAATTCTGTTTCATTATGGAATTCTGCTTTTTTGTATAACTCTTTTAGACTTCGCTATTTTGCCACAATACTGTACAAAGCATTAAGGCAGGTAATGGTTATTATATTAATGCAAAATCATCTAAGTAGTCAGTCATTAGCATAACTGTTCTCTCAGTAACAATACAACCACCTATTAAAATTTTAGAAAAAAAAAAGACCTCTTTAAAATGCAATTAGCATTTCATTTTTTATCATTTTGTTTATTACATTCTATCAAGAAAGGCTATCCTTCTTTCAGGAAGAATTGTATGGCCAAGACCTGCCTGCCAGTCAGGACTTATTTCAGGTTATCTTCCCTAATAAGCAATCTCTGGCAAAGCTCTCCGAGCTCTTCTTTTGTCTTTAAATTTTAAAAAGTGGCAGAAATTCATATTTGTTTACAGCAGAGGCATTAGTGGAACCTCAACTGCTCTCCTGTAACATTTCCCATGCATACAAGGTTACTCCACTAAGTGCCAGCATAATTGTTTTAGCTCTAATAAATATCAGCTTCATTTGCATAAAAATGTAAAGTTTACATAAATTAAATCGCTTCTCCCATTAGCGACTGTTAAATACAGGAAACAATGGAAGCTACACATGAAAATAATCATCCAATAAGCACTCATCTTTTCAACTTGGCAACTATTATTATTATTATTATTTAAATCAAGGGAAAATGCCTCTTCTTGCCTTCCTCAATCTTTCTCCTGTAGGAGGGATGGCGAACAGTGTGGTGTTCGTGGATCAAACCTGCTATGACATTTTGTATTAACAACAACAACAAAAATCATCTTTAAGTGCTGCAAACAGGAGGAGGGGAGAACTAGTCCAAGAAGGAACCCCAGGGAAGATTCTAGCCACAGTTCTTTAGCTCTTGAGAAGAAAAGGCAGAGGCCTTGGCTTAATAAGTCCTCTTAAAATGAAGCCTTATTCGAATAGAGTGAGAAGAGAGAGCAACTGTATCAGTGCTATTTGAGAGACACACGGTTGAGAATAAAGAAAAACAACTTGTAGACACAGTTGTGGATCGAGGGATACTGTTCAGTGAAGAAAAGTAAAATGTTTACCTTTTGTCCACCAAAGGATTTTCTAAGACCAAGAATTAAATCTGCAAATACGTATTTTTTTTTCACATTATAAGATGGAGGGGGGAGGGCTGTCATTGTATGTAAACATGCAGGTAGGCCAAAATTAGCTCATTCCAAAGTTTTGTAAGGCCTCACTTGCTGTGCAATCACCCCTTTCTAGAATCACAACTTAAGCTTCTCAAATTGTACAGGTTCTCACAACACCTGCACCTTACACGTCATAGTTAAGCTAAGGGGTGCAAGTTAGATTCTAATGAGAAAATATCAGTTGCTTCTCTGACAATCTCACCATTCACTGATTTATTTCTAATGAAGACAAAGCCCAACCAAAGCTCCCTATACGTTAAAGGTCAAAATATGGTCAAAAATGCCTAGTAAAGTCCAGGCAAATGGGAAACCCGTGGGGACCCGCCTTAGAAAGTGGTATGACAATTAGAGTGATTGTACAAAAAAACCATCTTCAGGAAAAAGTGAAAGAAATTAAGCTGCCACAACTGTAACAGGTTAGATGAAAAAAATCAAAATTTAATGTATTCTCCCCTGTGTCATCTTGTTTTGTCAAGACATCAAATAGAATTGGGAAGTACGAAATAACAAGCCCTTGAGAAATCACAGCAGCCGACCTTTTTGATGTTGTTGGTTTACCTTGTTCTCAGTTATTTGAACAATGATGTTTCAGATTTAAGGGCAAGATACAGCTTAAAAATTAAAACATGATACCAAGGTATTCTTAAAAAGTGCACCATAACATTCAGCCTGCACCTTCATTGATTAGCTGCTTTTAACCAGATTTGAAAATGAGGTACTGTGCACGTGTTCAATATTCATTTTTCTCGTTCCAAATTAATTTCTCTTCAAACAAACTGCCAGGTTGGAAGAGGGACTCAGAGAAGATTATTCCTACCATCCAGAAGTGGAGGCCCAGTTTAGCTCTTTCCGGATAATTCAAGTCCCTATAGTGTGCAGAGGCTCGTCGAACTAACAGGTACCTGAATCTCCTTTCTTTCTTTCTTTCTTTCTTTTTTTTTTTTAATGAAAGAAAACAAAGCTGAATGCAGAATGCCATGTATGAGGAGGGGAAAAAAAAAAAAGTATTTGCCCACTACGAAATGACTAAAACCAACGTCCAGAAATATCATGCTGCTTCCAAGAAAAGAAACCTTTCACCAAACAAAAACACATTTAGCTTAGGGAGTTAGGACTACCCCCAGATCCAGCCATGAAGGTATACATAAAACTGCACTCCTTCTTTGCCTCACAAGATCTACAGCTCATCGGTAACATAATTCCCAGCCTTCTATGAAATATTATGTACAAAGGTATATAAAATCAATGTATCACAGATAGCTTTCTCAAAATTTTCTATGTAGGCAGCTCCCCAAAACTGTAGTAGTTATAAATATCTGATTAAAAGACTCTAAAAGTAAATAACTCAGTATTTACAAGCACTAGAATTTCTAAAACCTGGACTAGTTAATAGCTACTTCATGGTTATTACTCCTGGCCAATGAATTCATAGTTTAACATGTAACATACACAGACACAATTTATGTATTTATTTATTCCAACCTTCTCTGGTCAACTGTTGCTGCCTTATCCCTTGCTTATAAATCAAAGAACTACCAGAAGTGGATTCTGACTGGCTCTGATATTTGACCAGTTACTAAGAGCCTAGTGTTAAGTTTCTCTTTAGTGATGTTCATCTACGACTAAACCACATAATAAAATAAATCCCTCCACCCCTCTTTTTTGCCAATTCAAATTTTACTCAAATTTTAGCTCAAACTGAGAAGCTGGTCACAATATTCTCTCCTGATTATCTCAGAAACATTGTAACTCAAACACACTTCTGCCACATTAGCCAAAATAAATCTGGAATTTATTGCTTTTAATTAATCTGGATTTTAATTTCACTGTATCTTGCAATTGTGTGGAGGCTGGCTGAAAAGTTGCAGAACTGGTCAGTGTCATGAAAGAGTTTATCTTTCAAGTGACAGCTTCTGACAGTGTGCAAATACAAGGCAGCAATGGTGAGGGTTTTGTTTTTCAGGTACATTTAACTGCAAACAACAACAAAAAAATTCAAACCAACCATTCCTATCATAAGCTTTCTGATGATTTATGGTTTACCAACTGAGCAAGGTTACGCAACACTGCATGCCTTTAGATGCATTATTTCAGCTAGTTGAGATTTAATTAAGATCACAGACTCTAAAATCCCTGTCAAATGAAAATTCAGAGAAGACAATACACTATATATCCTCATGCAGAATGTTTCCATTCCATCCTCTGGAAAAATATGAGTTAATCCACGTTTCTATGGCTGCAGACAAAAGTTCACTAATTTTGTTTTCTTTTGACACTTAGGTTGTTTTCTATTATATGTCATGAGATCATTCCCTTCCAGGGAGGGAAGAAGGAAATCGAGAGTGAAACATGTTGCAGAAAATGCACTTGACATTATTATCCGACATTATCATAGCTTACCTATGATGTCATCACATTTTCATATAATCAAGCCCATGATCAGAAAAGTTTCATTTACTGAAATAAATTTATTTAAAAACACAACACAAATAGGAAGCCCACCTTTCTTCAATTACTCAGATTAAATAAGTGACACGTTAGGCTTCTCATTTCCTTAACTGACCAACTTTTTATCAGATGAACTGTACATATTAGTAGGAAAGAAAGTTCTTAGGGTAAAGAGGAGAATATAAAGCCCCTTGCTTTCTTTCTATGAGTAGTCTTTGTGGGTGGGTGGGGGAACCAAAAAACCCCACAAACCTCTAGGATATTTCTTCTTACGGATTGATACTGACCCATTTTCCTAAAGAAAAAAAATTATGATCATATGGTCCTTTATCTACTCCAATGTATTTTTATTTGCATCATCTTAATATTTAGTTGCTTATCTCATGCCTTAGAAATGACAGGTGCTTGCAGTCTCGCTCTTGACAGGCCACTACACAAATAACTGTCTTGCCTGAAAGGGCTAATGCAGTACTAATGAACAATAAATCAACTTTGATTATCAAGTGTCAGCCCAATCCGTTTTCAGTTCAACTCTATCAGATCCTAGAGTAAGTCAGCCACTGTCTCTGGGTAGGCAGTCTGTATTTTGGTTTCATTTTTACACACTTTTCACTGAAATGTGTCAGGCAGCTACAAAGAATCACATAAAATAGAAGTAGACATTTTTTCAATTTATGCGCAGGGTATTCAGAATGCACTTCTGTCTTCATTTGGTTTACTTAGTGGTAAGTCTTCACATTCAAGAAAGCTTTGCATTCTTTCAAACAACAATAACAGCAACACATCAAATCCTTAACTAGAATCTCAATGTGATCATGTTTGAGGTCTTTGACAACGACATGCTAGCTTGAACACTTTACCACATAACCACCTCTGATTGTACATACACATTCCTCTTCGAAAATCTATTACAAACAAACGAACAAAAAAGCAATACCGGGCCACTTATAAAATAAAAAACTTCACTTGATTTAAACTAAAAAAAAAAAAAATGGCTCCTTTAACACTGACTTCCTAATGATAAAATAAATGTAACTTATTTTTTTTTTCTTAAGCAGATTAGTCATTGATAGTATGATTCACATTTCCTGTTATCAGGCTTAATTTCCCCCCCAAATGTGTCACTTTCAGAATGTTGGAATCTATGGAAATTAGGTGATTTGCATTTTTAAATTGGCTTGATTAGAACATTTGGTCTGTGTGGACAAGAATATAAAATTATTGTATTTTCCTTATAACTGGTAGGCCTTGAAGGAGTTAATCCCAAGGAGGAAGAGTCTATATGTACTTTGCTCTAAAACTTTACCACCCACTTCCTAAAGGTCCCCTCCTTCCCATCACGACTCTTGGGGGGGAAAAAGTCTCCTTTCCACTGACCGTCTTTCAGGCAGTTTTGACAGTTGAATTAGTTACATTCGGAGCCGGGGAAGATTGGAGTACCCCGTGGCAATTCTTCAGTCGGCTGCACGTCCTAACCCAAACCCTGCTCCCTACTTAATTAACCGGCAAAGTAATGTAACAGACGCTGGAGACTCCCCAACCTGCCAGAGTGTCCCTTAGTTCGCCTGCCTGTTTTGGTGTGGGGCTTTATTCCTCCCCCTCCCCCCCTTTGCTGTGTGTGAACTCCTTGAATTTGAACAGCTAAGCTGAAAATAGCCTAGACAGATATAGAAACAAACTATCAGAAGCAAAGAAACATCCACACGGGTTACACTGAGATGGAAGGCTCCTTGTATATTTCACACGCTCTGAAAGTGACATAAATCACACCCCAGATACGTCCCCGAATGGAGTGATGGCGAGGGCTTTACCAAAGTGGCTGCGTGAAGGCCAGACCAGCAGAAATGAATCGCAAACGAAAAAGAGAGCGAGAGCGCGAGAGCAACACACAAGCAGGACTTCCTCCAACTCTCAAGTACACCCCACCCATGAACATTTAAAAAAAAGAGAGAGCGAGCGAGCGAGCAAGGGGGAAAACCTCTCTCTCCAGGACCCACAGGCCTGTAGCTCCTTCATCCCACCTCTTCACTCCCTCCCTCGCCTCCACTTCCAGAGCCCAACTCCCACCCAAGTTGGTAAACAGCGATTGTTGTTATTATTTTTTAAAAAGACTCAAGTTGGAAACCCTCTGGCGCTCCAGCCTTCCCCAGTGAGGCCCCAGGAAGCTGGCACCGCGGAGCCCGGGGAAGGAGAGCAGAACGGCAAAGATCAATCATAGGGACCAACCTGACACTCTCCATGTAGCCGCCAGGCGCGCGGAGCCGGCTCGGGGCGCCCGCGCGGGCCGGGCGTGGGGTCCGGCGGCCTCGGCGTGCAGGCGGACTGCACGCGCGCAGGGGCGCTCCGGCTCGCGGGCTGACAAGACGCGCCGCGCCGCGCCCACCCGCCCCGCCCTGCTCCACCAATCACAACCCGCCTCTAAACACCCCGCGCCGCGCCGCGCCGCGCCCCACACAATGGGCTCCGCGGCCCGCTCCCCGCGCCCGCGCGCCCCGGCCCCCTCCGCGCGGCAGGTGAAATCACGCTCTGGCGAAATCCTGCTTTTGTCTCTAGAGCAACTCCTCTTAATTGCTGTTAACCCTTTGACCTGCCTCTGGCTGACGTCTGGGAAGACGGGCACGGCGCGCATCTCTCCCGCCGGCCGGGGCTGCGGGTTTGGGGCTTTTGGTGGGGTTGCGTGTTTGTTTCGTCTTGGAAACTGACAAAGAGTTGTCCTAACCTTTCAGAGAAACCCGAGAGGCAAAGGAGGGGAACTGGTGCGCCCGGCGCACACTCGACTGCTCAGAGCAACTGTTCAGAATCGGAAGGGGATGCGGGGCTCCAAGGCAGCGCAGAGAAGCGCTTTCCTCGAAAACGGCCTCTGCAGAGAACTTTCGCTTCACGACGACGGTTTAACCAAGCCTTGGCCTCACACCCCCCCCTCCCCGCAACCGCTCCCCACCTCCTTTCTTTCCAAGAGTCGGGCTCGCCAAAGTGTGCTTGTGCGCGCAGAGGGAAACTAACCCGACACGGGGTTGAAATAAATAACAACCAAACGTGCCTCGTCGCTGAACCGAGCTACTTCCCCTCTAGAACGACAGCTGCTCAAGAAGGCATCTGCCCGAAGTTCGCTAAGAAATAATTCTTTAAATTCCTTTCTTATTTATACAACAAGAGCAACAACAAAAGCTACTCTCAATAAGCACTTGAAGATGACCTCTATCAGAAATAGTCACTGCTCTTTAATGCTATTTAAAGCCGAGTCTGGTGTTAAAAAAAAAAAAAAAAAAGAAGTCACCAATATGCTAAATTTTGTTGGCTCAACTGGCAAGATTTGAATGCCAGGTTAATCCAATCCTTTTCGGCAGCTACTTATCATCTTTAAATTTAGGGAAAAACTTCTTGGCCTATACTTAAAAAACAAACAACAAAACTCCAACGTTTTTGTTATTTTTCTCAAAATATTCCAGGAAAAGAAGTGACCTCAGCGATTACCTATTTTCCCTCAATTAAAAAACAAACAAACAAACAAAAAGACCACAAATCCTAACCCAGCAATACCAGGAGTTTTACTTGAATGTGTTTTTCTCTTTGAGGTGTTTAATGCAAGTTACTACAAACCAGAAAGCATATTGATAATATTTCCAATCAAGCAAATGCCTGAATCTCAATAAGGTCAGCGGGGGAGCAGACAATTCCCCCATTAATCTGGCTGCAAAAGAGACAAAAGCTTCAGTTGACTGTCAACTTATGATCAGATGTTAAATGGGTGCATGGCAGGTCGCTCTCCACCCTAAAGTGTTTTTGTGTCAGACAACAAATTTATTAATGGCATTTTTCAGGTCACAAAAATGTGACCCCACCCTCTCATGAATATTCAATGGAGGACGGAGGGCGTTCTTTTTTGGGGAGATGGGCCTTAAATCTGCCAGAATGTACCATGAATCAGAAGAGTTCTGACTCTTAAAGAGACAAGGCACTCTTCCGGGAGGGGCTGCCCGGGGCCCCAAAGACAGGAAATAAAAATATAGGAAGTTGTCTCCAACCAATGCACAGTGAGAAAGTGGAAATGGTCATTTCAAAATACACGTGATTGTTTTCAAAGGTATTCAAATTAATTTGGGATTTCATGTCTGTGAACAAAATGGGGTGCAACTTCGAATAGGCAATTCAAGGTTTTCAAAGACAAGTTCTTCGTGAGGCACCCATAAAACTCATGCATGCTTTCACAAGTCGGACTAACTCCTTTGCAGGTCAGTGTTTATCAGCTAAGTCTCCAGGAGCGTCAGAACAAATAACAAACAAACAAACAAGCAAACAACAAACATTACAGACGCTTATGAGCCAGCCTGTGGAGACTGCCTTACACAAAATAATTAGAGAGTGGCGCAACGCGCTGGTTACACAAGCACTAAATTGCACAGCGGTGGCTGTAAGCACCATGGGACCAGAGAGAAGGGGGAGATCAGTGTGAGCAGGAGAGGTCTGGGAAGGCCCCTTGGGGAGGTGGTGTTTAAAGGACTGATGGTTTGGATGGGGGGGGGGTGACAGTTTGGAGAGGGAAGTCATTTAGCAAGCTAACTCAGAGGCCACCTGAAGCCCTTCCCGCCCTCTCTCCAAACATGACATGGTGACTCACACAGTACTTCTAGGCAAGGAAATGTAGCATCAGTGATAAGCCTGGATAAGCTGTATATATATGCCCAGGCCATTCTGATGAATTCTGGACTCTTTCAGGATCCCTTTCCCGGCGGTCCTGTCGACCTGTGCTGTTTCTGCGATCCAGTGAGCACTAAAACCTTTCACTGCTGGAGTACAATATAAAATGTTAAAACCTGTGGTTAAAACTTAGAAGACTCAGTTAATGTCAATGATTCGTCACCGAGAGTGCCAGGTCACTTTGGAGAGGCTGGGTCAGAAAGCAACTCCTCCCATTCAGAACAGCAGCAGCGGGATCGTGGGAGCTTTAGAAAGGGTTACTTAGCCACAGGTCTCAGTTCATTGTCCTGACTTGAACAAAATTGTAATTCCCACTTTACAGAGGAGAAAACTGAGGTTCAGAAAGCCAACCGTAATTTTTTTTCTTTCCCCTCTAAGAATCAAACATACCTAGCACCACAGGCCACAAGAGGAAGCAGACACTGAATAGTTTCAGAAAAAGAATGGCCATGATAACTTAAAATGAATACCTGGGGGGGGGGGAGGCTAATGTTTAAGGAAGAGTGAAGGAAATGCTAAATACCGTACTTAAAAATATTTTTGATGCCCACATCCTAACACCCACAACAGATACAGCCCTTGTTCAAACACCACATATTAAGAAACCTGTCAGTTGCTAAATGAGTCCATTGTGCAGCTGGCTGTGTACTTAAGAATAGATTACTATGATCCCACACCAAACTCTAACCACCAAATAACACACCTGGGACTAAAATCATGTATTATACTTGGTTCTGCTGAGCCTTAGCCTTGAACACAGAAGAAAGTGAACGGTTTTACTGCCCATTCAGAGCTGTGAATGGAGAGAAGATGTATTAAATGAAGAGTCAGAAGGAGCATGTGCTGTCAGGACGTTAGTCCCACATGCTGATGAATGGCGTGGCAGGGAAGGAGACACAGGCATGGTGCCTGGCCCACGTGGTCCTCAGCTCCAACTGAGGTCCTGCCTTGCCAGAAGCTGCTTGGAAATAACCAGGGAATGGATACATGAATGGACACTGGCTCACATATTTCCAGCAACACTGAGAGTGGGAGACCTACTCAGAGAAAGTCAGTTATGGTCCCATGTTCTCATAGGTAACTACTGCAATTTCTGTTGCCAGAAAGTTCATCTGCCAGAGTGAGTGAAATAAAAATTGATGAACAATTTAATGGGTTGAAAAATCAACTGCGTAACAATTGCCCATCTTTTTCCAAACAACACTGGCATTAACACTTGCTCTCCCTTTTTCAATTAATTTAGGGGAGTGCCCAAAACATGTATTCCGAAATGAAGGAACTTAAAGAGATGTGACCGAGTGACTATTGTTAGAAAATGGTGAATCGGCAGGAACACAAACTTTCATCCCTCACCGTGGTAACAGGCTTGATGACCTGCCCAGGGAAGTGAGTCTCTCCAGAGGGAGCCCTGCTTTAGTCTTTCTGAAGTCTCCAAAGACCGCCAACCAGCTGCCAATTACAGGTACGAAATTGTAACACCACTGCCCGGATTCTGAGATTTGGGCACTTGTCTCCAAGGAACCACAGCTCCTTCTTGATTTAAGTGCTTTTACTTAAAAATATAAATTAATACATCATCCATCTACAGGGAGCTGAGGCAGGCAGCTCCGTGTCGATACTGTTTATGTCGCTCTTCTATGCTGACCATACAGTTAATTATGTTGTTTTTGGTCTGTGCCTGCATGGCCAAAGGAAAGGACTGTGAGTTCCTACTAACCGGAGTTTAAATTTCTCTTTCCGACACCTCCACGTTGTCATCAGCATCTTCATTTAATGCAACATTTTATAATGCCAGTGCTCCTGGTTAATTTCGATATGCACAGTGACATGTCAACATTCAGGGGACTTAAGAACATGATGGGGAAATAAACTATGGAAAACGCTTGCCCCCCAACCCCTCCTCACTCTAAATGTAAAGACACTCAGAAAACAAAATCATATGTAGTCACCAGTAAACAAAATCTTATGCAGAAAGAAAAATGGCCACATCCTGCCCTACATCTGCATCTGACGGACTGTAACAAATTATTTTCTCTCATTTACGATAAAACTGTAATCCCTTGTTTTCATATAATGTAAAATGTATTAGTGGACGGCTTCTGCCATAAGGTGAGAACAGATTACAACGAAGTGTGCAAAGTTCTCAAAAAGGTACATGTTTGGGGGCAGGAGAGCATTTCCCAAAGAGCTTTGTCCTTCAGGTATCAGGAAGATCGCATCATTCCCACCATCAAGTGGGAGTCCGTATTTCCTCTCCAAAGAGTCACAGCGTTTCTGGCCCACCCCCATGCAAACCCTCCGTTTTAAGCGTAACAAGAACTGGGTCAGTGAACGGGAAAGAATAGATGGCTTTTGGGGGATGAAATGACATTTGAATATTTTTTTAACGTTTAATTATGTAGAAATCGCTGAATATCTGATAAAGGCAACTGGCCACCTTTATTTAGTAAAGTCAGCTTTTCCAGAGGACCTGGGCTGTGCAGCAGGCCTGGAAAGAGGCAGAGGGAGCGTGTTGCATCTTGCCCTGTGAACAATGCTCACAGGTCTCCCTCCCATTGCAACGCCACCCTCCTGTGACCCTAGGCTGACACACCCTCCTATCAAAACCTTCTTTACGCCTGCCCTCTGCTGGTAAGCCTGCCAGGATTAGGAAATTTTGACTACCTCAATGTATTCAAAAGACAACTTTTAAAAGCTGGAGAGAGAAAGGACATGTAATGAACTGTTAACTGGAATATATAAATTAAGACACTTAAAAAACGGGGGGGGGCAGCGCTGGTGAAATATGGCACTTTTAATGTAAAAATGCACATTCGTCTATTCTATTGCCGGCCGGATCACAGCCCAGAAGTGCCAAACTCTACATTTTAGCTTGCCTAAGAGAACAACCTGTATTACTGTCGGGCATCTTGCCTTCTCTTTTGCTCACTCTCCAGGGAGAGCATGTCGGCGCATTTTCAATAAAACACCTTCTTAGCAGTAAAGGGCCACTGTTCCCAATTCAGTGGTCCCTAAGGTTTCATGATACAGTATATTTAGCTGACTCGCAGCTCAAGTTTTCCTCTGGCATTCATAAGATCCACATAAAGGAGAGGGGGGAAAGCCAAAGAAGAGCTTCCGCCTATCCTTTGTTTAAATAAGCAAACAGTTAACTTTGAGACTGATTAACTGGCATGACTTACACAAAACAACGGGACGTGCTCCCATGCCCTCTCCCCACTCCAGGGGACCCTCTGCACGTGCGGGCCAGACGAGCCTGTAGGACGGCTCCGGGCGTTAGGGGGTAAATTTCCGCAGCACTGTGCAGGGGTTTAACGGTGCGGCTCCTGTCAGTGTCAATGGAAAGCACGAGGCCTTACAAATCCCTGCATACCATTTCAAAAATATATCTCCAAGACGGGAAAATGAAGCTTAGCAGTTGCACCCTCAAAAGCATTCAGGAAGCAGCACTCTTGACAGCGCTTTAGATGCCGAGTAAATGCTCTTATAAAGGACACCCAATCCAGCCGACAATAAATCTTACGCCGGGGAAGCCCGCGCGGGGTTGTGGAATCCCCTCCAAAGATAATTGCCTTCCACACTGTGTGGCATAGAAACTGCAACACGGAAAACATTTTCCGGAGCCCTAGAGCTCTCCGTGGATTCTCCTTCCCTAACAGGCACTGATGTTACACACACACACACCCCTATCTTTCCGAGAGACCCTATACAAATCCAAAGGTTTGTCTTCTTTTCTAGAGAAAAGTGATGAGGCTGGTTCGTGGGAGCAGGGGGTCCCCGGGGGAGGCTGGGAAGAGGGGCTATGTGTAAACACGCTGGAGCAGAATCTGAAGCATGCATCAAGGTACGCGCGATTGTCCGTCTCCACTTCCCGCTCGTTGGAGGCTCATGCAGTTTCCAAACGGTTCCGAGTATTGGGACTTACCCAACAGGCCCAGAAGGAGGTAGGCAGATTTTTTTTCTACTCCTAAATGCCCTCAAGCAGTATGTGTAACCCTGAGATGATGCAGGGGCACTGGGATCTGAGATAGGGTTCTGTTAACGACTTTGTCATGAATTCACAGTGCGATTGTGCGCAAGTCACTTCACCTGTCCGAGCCTACACACCTCACCTCCACAAAGAGGAAAACCTATGAGATACTCTCCGCGGCTTCTTGAACAGTAACAGTAACAACTATCGTTATTGATTGCTTGTTCTGTATCAGGTACACATTTTACACTTGCTGAGGACTAAGCTTTAGGTATTTTATGGCTTAAAATTAAGGTCATCTATAAAACACATATAAAACTAGTTTAAAAATATAAATAGGATTTTAGAGTTCAGGAATCCCGGACACTACCATGTCTATGGTAAATCAGGGAACGAAGAAAAGGAAAAAAAAAAATGTCTGGCAAACAACTCAAAAGCCCGAATTCTGAACGCCTGGAGGTCATAAACCCTGTGAGACCCCATGAAGGAAGTATTATTGTACCCACTTCACAGATGAAGAACCAGAGGCTCTGAGAGTTGCAACGACTTAACCAACGTCTCACAGCCAGTACGGGGAGAGGTGGGAGTTGCATAGCTCTCAAGCCCGGCTTTTGCCCCATCTGCCAAGCTGCAGACGGGGCTGGGGACTGAACTAAACCTGGAAGGACAAAGAGGCTGCTTCACTTTTACCCCCTTGGAAAACAAATGTGCCCAAGGGTCACTGATGGGTCAGCATGAATGGAACCTGAAATAATAAAGGTAAAATTCTGATATCCTCCTTTGCTTCTTACATGAGTCCAGAGGGACAAGCCTGGCAGACCACATCCAGGTGAAAATGCCCCTCATCTGGCAGGATGAGGGACCAGGGGCTCATGCACTCGCCTAACTTCTCCTTCAGTGAAGAGCTTCCACTGCTGAGATGAGAGATGAGACACTCACACACAGACTTTCCCCTCATCTCCTTCAAACACATTAGTGGGCACTAAGCAGTAGCCCGGGACCCTGGCTTGGATGATGCCCGAGCTCTCCTGGCATCTCAGATGTAAAGATAAAACACCCTGGTACTAGGGCTTATTTTGTGCCTGATTATAAAAGGCAGCTCGACAGTTTAGTCTGGTCGCTCTGGAGAAAGTCTGCCGTGGGTTCTGATCCCGACTGCACCATTGCCTGAGTATGCTTTTGGTAAATTACCAGTCTCCGTGCGCCTCGGTTTCCTCCTCCATAAAACAAACAAACAAACAAACAAACAAACAAACAAACAAACACAACCTAATTGTAGTTCTTCTCCCAGAGGGCTGTAACAAGGACTAAATGACATAGGATGGGTCAGCGCCCTGCAAACTGTGAGCATGCTACTGTTTCCCCTTATCATCATTATTGTGGCTATATACCGCGTTTCCTTCAATTTCTCCTTCTGCTACAATGAAGTACCCAAAGGCAGAATATTTCTTTACTATCTCAGACTCATTTTTCTGGGAGGGTGCACAGATTCTAACTCCAGAATTTAAGCAGGGACTCTTACATCCAATTAATCTTAACAATGGAAGAAGATATTTGCTGGGCACTGTTTTTTTCAACCCGGGTAAGAAGGTCCTGGACCAAGAATCTTCCCCAGCAGGCAAAATGGCAGCCCCGCATCAACCTCCAGGTTACTGGGTATGCCACATCCACCAGCCAGTTCATCACCTGGATGTGGGAAGGGGGCTGGTGGTTTTTAAATGAGTTCTTAAGGACCCACTAGAATAATCTAAGGAGGGGTCTGCCCTGAGTGCTAAGAACATGGAGGGTTGGCCAACAGGACACCTAATTCATGGAACCCTCACCCTATGATTTTACAATATTTTGCTACTATTGTCTCTGGGAAGAAAAGCCTTTGCATTCCACGCTCCAGAGATAACTCAGCTTGCTCTCAATTATAATGACCTAGAAGCTGATTTTAAGATTCTTTTCAAAGTTGCCAACATTTACACTATCCAAAGCAAGGAGTGGAACCCTGTTAGAGCTCCCAGAGCACAAGGCATACCACCAGCCATCATTTCACCATTCGCTGAATTTGAAAAAAGATACATGGGCAGGGAACAAAGAAGAGGGGCTCCTTCCTGGGCACAGGGGTAAGGGGACTTTTAAATTAAGACAAAGACTGGGCTGAATATTTAATAAGGATAAAGCTCTGTCCTGGGTAGTAGGGCAGGCAGTATGGGAAAGGCATTTTCAGCTACTGGGAACAGTATGTGCAACCCTTCGCGAGGGACAGAACATGAGCCATCACACTAGAGACCTGTGAAGTCCTTACAGGGGCTGGGGCAGTTATAATTCCTGCCGTAACTCCTTTCCTTTGAGACCAGAGTTTTCCTTCTTTCCCAATGTAACCTGTTCTTCCTATCTCAAGAATTTACTCAATTCTTCCTCTCCCATTCTTTGTGTTTTGGGGGTGGCCTCAGTTCTGCATCTCTATCATGTCCAATATTTAACAGGATCTCTCTTAGCCTTGACTCCAGCTGGCTCAAACACACACACACACACACACACACACACACACACACACACACACACCTCAAGTTTGCAGAGTTTGAGGTTCTTTATTCCTATCCTGGCATGCTCTCACCATGCGATTCTGAAGTTTCTGACCCGGAGATTTTGACTGAGTGGACCTGTGATATGTCTCTGCAGTTTTCTGGAGGGGGAGTCTGCCCTACAACCAGGGTGCAGGAACCACGAGCATCATGTTAAGAAGCATGGACTCGAGGATTAGCTATTTCGGTCATGAAGGCATTTAAATAACATTGTGTCAGATATGGATATCTTATTATGCAATTAGTTAGAACAAAAGTATGAAGAGACTTCACATCCAAACAGGGACAAATGTAGAAAGCATTAAGGATTTATGCTAATCCCTGAGAAGAGGAACTGTAACAAAACCAGCACCGTCAAGACCTCCACTGGTCTTTCACTCATCACTCCCTCTTCGCAGCAAGGCTCCAATCACTGGACCATGAGGTCTAGTTTTGGTGCACTTTTTCTGAAGGCAGCCTAGCTGTGCAGCCGTTCATTTCTATTCACTTGTTCCCTTTCAAGTAAGAGGGGGGCAGGAAGGACAACTGAAGTCCTGTCTATTTCCACGAAACTGAACGCTAGAGAAGAAAGGAGCCAAATCTACACAAGAACCATTCCTCCATCAGGCAAACTGTCCTCCTCAACAGAAACACACACACACACACACACACACACACACACGCAAGAGAGTGGAACAGGCTACTGCACTTAACTTAGCAATGTCACCACTACAGGAAGTCAATCTGGGGTAGTACCACTATTCTGATGAACTATACACAGGGTCTACAGTCTATGCCAGTAATTTCTGGATTCTGTCAAATGGTGAATGAGCTCATCAAATATCCAAAAAAGTGCCCTGTACATCAGGGCCCCTTAACAAATATTTGATTAATTTATAAGCAAACTAATAAACAAATGAAGGAGTTAACGGTTTCTTTTTTCTCTCCTTCTTTTGCATTTCATTTATGTTTCACACGTTGTACTATCTCCAAACTATAAGCTCCAAGAGACAAATAGTGCTAAGGAAAAAGTAACTAGGTCCATGCTAAATAATAGCATCTGGTAAAAAACAACAACAACAACACCCAAAAAAACAAGACAACAGGCCCAAAATGGAGTTACTTCTGCTAAGCTCCACATCACTATACTGAGATTTAACTGTGGTTTCAGCTCTCCCAGAAATGGAATCTTAAACCAGTCTATCAGGAATCACCTGGTCGGCACTAATTAAGTCATCTGCCTGACAGACCCCTGCCATCCCCCAAAGGAAAGAAACTTGGCAATAAGCACCTCGCTTCTTGCCTTGTCTGAGTTCCTTGCTCCTGCTCCCTTCTGCCTACAAAAGTCTTCCATTTTGTGCAGTCCCTCGGAGCTCCTTGCTATCTGCTAGATTGGATGTCAACCAATTCGAATTGATTTTTGCTTAAATAAACTCTTACAATTTTTAATATGCCTCGTTTTGTCTTTTAACAGTTCTGCTATCAGAGGGGGGATCTGAAGGAGATCTCCCTCCACCCCCCATGATCCCCGGAAGCAACAAGTAACTAGACATAGGTACCTGTTGAGCTCCCTGGGCTTGCTACGTTCTCGCTGCCTCTGGAGGTGGTGGGTAAGTTCATCCTGGATCTTAGCTCTGCAGTTTTTATGTTATAAATTTCAGACTTTCTTTTAACATTTCTTTTTCTAGACTAGGTCCAGAAACTAGCCAGAGTCAGACTGGGTCTGACTTAGAAACCAGACGGGTTCTGAGGCCAGACTGGGACCAACTTGGAAATGAGAGTGGGTCTGGGGACAGACTGGGTATGACTTCAGCTGGACTAGGTCCAATGTGAGACCTCGGGTGAATACAATTTCACTCTAGGGCTTCACAAGCGAATTAACCTCACCAAAGATAATCCTGAGTCACAAAGGCCACAGTGGAGAACTTTGAACCTTATTCCTTTATGAAGGTGTCCTAGAGAAAAAGGTATCTTAGCCAAGTACTCAGTGTAAGAAGTAAAGGGAAAAATCACTTCTCTTACTCTACAGTTTCTGGTGACAAGGACGAGACCTACTAAAACACCCTACTCCCTCCAGAGCCTGCAGACGGGATTCTGGGAAAACTGGCAAAAGCCGACGAAGGGTGAGAATTCTTACCAGGGTCAGCTTTCCCATACCTCTGGGATGCCTGGTTGAGAGAGGAAAGTAAAATTTCACACTGTCCCTTCCTTTGAAAATTCATATTGGCAGGGCAAAAAACGTGTAAGAATTAGATTTTTGAACTGTGACTTATGAATTTGCTTTGAAGTATCCACTGGTTATGATCCTTTCTCTCCTAGGGACAGCTACTGCCTTCTGGTTTCTCTCGCTTTGTGTTCTGAGAACTTGGCTTCGCGGCCATTGGGTTGGAGGACTCCCCCAAAAATCTGGCTGCAGAAATGTGGGTTGCACTCCATTTTCAGGGTCCCACCAACTGTTGCTGGCTCTCAGGGAGATGGTCTAAATCTTTCTTCTCGTTGTCTTCAAAACTGGTTCTGGATCTTGAGAGGGTAGTAACTTCTGGACCCTCTTTGGGATACCTTTTGTGTCCAAGGGAGTGTTCAGTACAGCCAGGAACACAGTTTGTCCCAGCTGAAACCTCACAAAGTATTTGAGGGTTTTTTGTTTTGTTTAAGTAACTTCATGGTTAGAATTTGGCCACATTGGAAGCTGATATTCAGAGGCTGAATTCAGCCTTCTCCCCTAAGCTAAAATGTAAGCTATAGGATCTCTGTGCCTGTTTACGTACGTCTAGGTATGTACTTATAAATGTATGATATTTTTTCTACCTCCAGATCATAATGCCAAATTAACTTGTAAAGAGCTCTATTTACTTGGCTTAAAGGCAAAAAAGTGTTTACATAAACCAAGTGTATTCTCAGAAGTATGGCAACTAAGCCAAATGTTTTTCAAGTTCATGTGATCTAGGATGATCTTCGGGGCGGGGGGGAAGCTAGTGTAACTTCGTCAGTTTGATTAAAACAGGCAAGTTTTTATAGTTACCAGCATTAAATATAATACTTTTATTCTACCTAGGCTCACTAAGACTCAAAGAAGCTCATGTTATCTCAGAGAATTTGTCAGTGAGAAAGAACTTAAAATGATGGTTAGCTGTTTAATGTCTCATGAAATTTTCACGATTAATCTAAACATAACTGTTAAGAACAAGTGAATTAAATATACATGTAAGTAAGATGAAACTTAAAAAGGAACTTTTCAACAATAATTATGCTTTATGCTATGTCTACTTAAAAACAGTTTCCAAAACCTTCTTGGTAACTTGAAACTTTAAAGTTGTACTGAGTTAAATAAGGGATACTCACTGACTACTTAGATCATTTTCAAATAAGATAAAATACTGAACATTAATTACCGAACACAGGTTTATGTATTTTCGCTTTCTTTTACAGAAAAACTAAAGATAGTTGGTCTCTTCGTAAACATGCCTGCTGCCACATTGGAAGATTTACTATTAGGAAGAATATACTTCTCCAAAGTATGAAAAATTTATACATTTGCCAATCCACAACTCTCAGTTTTCAATGGCAATTAAGAATTCTACATGTTAAGAATTCTAGGGGTGCCTGGGTGGCTCAGTCAGTTAAGCATCTGACTCTTGATTTCAGCTCAGGTCCTGATCTCAGGGATCGTGGGCTCGAGCCCCACATCAGGCTCCACGCTCAGCGGGAGTCTGCTTGGATATTCTTTCCTTCTGCCCCCTCCCCTGCTCAAGTGCTCTCTCTCTTTCTCTCTCTCTCAAATAAATAAATCTAAAAAAAAGATTTCTAATTAATATATGTAATTAAAACTAGAAATAATAAAGGTTTAAAAACACACTATAATACCAAAAGTGTACTTATGTAAAACCAAAAATTAATTGTCTTTCTTATGCTAAAAATACAGTTTTCTTGCACTGTTGGTCTGCTTTTGATAAGAGACTAAGAAAGGTTTTTCTTTACTTTTTAAGTCATCTACCTGAAAAGTAAAGATTCTGTGTCTTACAAAATGATTTAATATGCTTCATATTGTCTTTATTAGGTCTTTGATAACTTAGAAAAACCCAGTCTTCTCAAGAGAGCTCAGTTTTGCTCCCAAGTATGTGACTTTCTGTATTTATGTTAACCCGTTCTACTGTTACTTTTTTTAAAAAAAAGATTTTATTTGAGAGAGAGAGCATGCACACCAGTGGGGGTAAGGGGCAGAGGAAGAGAGAGAAGCAGGCTCCCCGCTGAGCTGAGCAGGGAGCCTGACATGGGGCTTGATCCCAGGATCCTGAGGTCATGACCTGAGCTGAAGGCAGACACTTAACCAACTGAGCTACCCAGATGCCCCCTACTGTTACTTTTGTTAAATAGATAATTTTGTATTATTTCATAATGATCTGTGATCCTATTTAGTCAAATGTTCAAACCTTTTGATGTTCCGACAGAATCCCCAGAATCAAATTCTACATGAAGTCTTCCGGCCTCAAACTAATTTTGGTATTTTACAGCAGGTTCCTGGAACATCTCAAAAGATTTGTTCCCTTTCCATATAGAAAGAGAGATATTGAACTAATTAGGTTTATTTAATATATCAAATCACATGGGTAGCATTATCAAATGAGAAGTGATATTACACCTTCTTAGCTTATATTTGTATGGATGTATGTTATTAATGTAAGTGTTCTAGAAATTGTGTGACATTCCTAGAAATCTGATATGTCCTGTATAATGTTATCAGTGGTAATTGCAGTTATCTTAAAATGTTGTGTGTCACGAAATAACCAAATTTCTTTGTCAATTCTATTATAATGAACTCTCCTCAGATCTTTAACCGGGGGAATTTTTAAGTCTTTTTCATTTCCAGACAGTTATTGTTTTACTCTAATGCTTTTGCAAAAGTGCTTTATCTTCTGAAAGATTCACAGAAAAGACTGTGAAAAGTACTCTAGAATATAGGCTTCTGATAACTTCAAGATCATAAAACCGAACTGGGTAAGAATTTCCAGAACTAATGAAAAACTGGATTCAAAGAGAATAAGAACTAATAATCTGGGATCGAATGAAAGTGATAAGGATGATTATTATATATGTATATGTATTTTTTCTTACAACTTTTTCTTTAAAGTGTTGCTAGTTCCTGAAGGCTTCCCCCCCCGCCTACCCCCAATTTAAAGAAATCTTTTTCTCTTTTCTCTTAAGCCATCTGTGACTTCCAGTGATTCTGTCAAGTATACTTCTGTAGACAGAATGTAAACATTTACCTTTTCTCCCTACTCGGTCCCTCCAGAACTTGGAAATTTACTGAATATTCTTATTTTCATGGCAATAGAGTTATCTGCATAAGTTCATTAAGAATATGTGCTCTTTGGGACTCCTGGGTGGCTCAGTTGGTTAAGCGTCTGCCTTCGGCTCATGTCATGATCCCAGGGTCCTGGGATTGAGTCCCGCATCAGCCTCCCTGCTCGGCGGGAAGCCTGCATCTCCCTCTGCCTGCCTCTCTCTCTCTTTCTCTGACAAATAAATAAAGTCTTTTGGAAAAAAAAAAAAAGAGAGAATATGTGCTCCTTGGACACAACTAGAAACACTGGTTACATTACCGAGGTTTTAACTGGAATGTCAGATTTGAGAACGTGCATAGAATCAAATATGACCAGACAGCTTTAAGGAACTAAGGTTGACTTTATAAAAGCCAATAAAGCCCCCTGAATATAGGGTTCCTGGCAGCCTAACCTGGTTCCTAAGGAAGATCACCTCACAGCAGGCCCAAGAACTTCGGGATAACCTGAGGACGTCAGGAAGAGAGGAATTTACCCACATCTATAGGTATTCCAGGTGAAGTCTGATGGTGAGTCTTTGGCTTGGCTTCTTATCTTGGAGAGGCTTATAACATCCAATCTAAGATTCCCTATGAAAAAGTACAGCAAAGCAGATTTCAAAAGAGCCTACATGGTCAATACTATCCTTGCTGCACTGTGTAAATAATCAGGACCAGTTTAATGAGACTAGACTTACTTTATAAACAAATTAGTTTTACTGTAATTAGCTTTGGTAGAAATGAAGATGATTGTAGAGAAAAAAATTATGCTTCAGTAGAAAATCACAACACAATCTTGTGTATATGAGATTCTAGCCTTGTTCATTGTCTTTGAATTTTTGTTTTATACCAATAAGCTGGATTGGGTACTGAATTCTTTTAGTGTCCTCAAATATTTGTCTCCAACTCTCCAAACTAATATTTCCAATTTTTTCCCACCTTCCTGATTTGGAATCATGAAAAACAAAGACTGCCCTTAAATCTCCTTCGAAGAGACTACACCAGGTCTGTCTCACAACCTGGATGGCAGTCAAACTTCACCGACTTGAAACTTGGGCCCTCCATCTCCCAATTAAAAGAGTTCCTCCAGACTCTTGGAATGGCACACCAGCTGGAGATCTAAATTTACTGACTCGGAAGGTTCCTTCTCAGAAGCAGATGGCATCTTGAGATGGACAGTCCTTTCACGGTCATAGAGCAAGATCTTCATCTCCAATATGAAAACTTTATTCCTTAAATCCCCTTTGTCTTTTTGTTACTTGTCTTTTTTCTTTTAATTTCTGTTACTGCGTGGGAAGACAATGCTCCTTACCTCTGGCAACCATTCCTGAATCTACTGCTAACAGAATACCCGCCCAACAAAATCCCTAGACTTTCAGGCCCAAGTTGTTCTTGAGAATAGGATAGCCCTGGGCTATCTTTCAGCTGAGCAAGGAGAGAGCCATGCTGTGGCCAACTGCTGCACTCGGATTAATGCTTGGGGGAAGTTGAGACTCAGCTGTGTGAGATCACCGAACAAGGTAGTTGGCTTAACAAAGTGACTCCTTCAACAGGGTCTTTATTTTACTTACTTGGTTCTGACTGGTTTAGGTCTTGGGAGGCCATGGGCTCCGAAGTACATTGTAGACATTGGGAATTTTCCTGCTTATAATCATCACAGAAGTCTCCCTGATACGCTGTATTCTCTCAAAAGCTTTCCGTGCATGTTCACAGCCACTGACTACCCAGCAAATGGTCTCCCTAAGACCAGAACATCAGACAAGGAGTGAAGAGAATGGCCAACTTAAAAGGATGTGAACCTAATGTCATGACCTGTGAATATTACAAAGAGAGTCCACAAAAAGGCATCAACACCTGTGAATACCACACAGAGATTTGAGGTTGGGGGGAGGAGGGAGGAAAAGACAAAGAAAAGGGGAGAAAAAAGAAAAGAAACACACAAAACAAAACACTGTAAGAACTCCAGAGCTGGGAGTATCACCAATGCCTTAAATTTTGATCACATCTCTTAGACTGAGAATCTGATCGAAAAGGGGGGCTGTTAAAAGAAAAAAAACAAAAAAACAAAGCAGGCCTCAAACGGACTCACTTTCGCTAAGCTCCATGTCACCAACATGAGACAGACTTAACTTAATTACAGTTTCGCTCTCCCAGAAACGGAGTTTAAACCAGGCAATCCAGGAGTCACCTGATCAGCACTAGTTAGGTCATCTAACAGACTCCTGCCGTCCCCTAAAGGAAGGTCGCCTGCAATAACTACTCCACTTTTTCTGTGTTCCCATCCCATCTGCCTGTATAAGTCTTTCCCTTTGTACCGGTCCTTGGAGCTCCTATTTCCTACATATCTGGGGGTGCTGCCCAATTCAAGTTGATTTTTTTCAAATAAACTCTTAAAAATTACAACATGCCTCAGTTTTTCCTTTAACACACCTCTATGTCACATGCACCTTCCACAAAAGGAAGCATTTCTACATTGCCAACGCAGGGGCTAAAATCTTATTGATGACAATTTTATGACTGAGTGACCTCACATGCCAAAAAATGCACTCCATCTATAGCAAAGAAGGATCAATCAGATTCTTTGAAAGTTTTGAAAAAAATAAATTAACTACAAAGTATGATTCAAGAATCACACATATCACTTTAGATTTTATAGCTGTGAATAAACTCAAGTCCCTAAGGACAGCACAACTGTACCCACTATACTAAAGGTAGGTAGGTAGGTAGGTAGGTAGGTAAGATAGATAGATAGATAGATAGATAGATAGATAGATAGATAGATAGATAGATAGATAGATGATAGATAGATAGATATCCAGATTTTTTTTTTTAAGATTCTATTTATTCATTTGTCAGAGGGAGAGAGAGAGCACAAGCAGGGGGAGCATCAGCCAGAGGGAGAAGCAGGCTTCCTGCTGAGCAAGGAGCCCCACGCCTGACTCAATCCCACGACCCCTGGACCACCACCAGAGCCAAAGGCAGATGCCCAACCAACTGAGCCACCCAGGTGTCCCAGATATCTAGATTTTTAAAATGTCATCTATCTTCCATTTGTCTTGCTAATTTGGTCACATGAAAAGAATCCTGAATGGAGATAAGACTGGAGGTAAGCCTTTCCCAAGGGGCTGTCAACACCAGAAAAGCCTGAAGCTGGATTTTCATTGCTCAAGGTGTCCCCACTCCATTGTGCTCTGCCTCTGACGCCTCTTGCCTGAGACGATGAAGAAAGAGAAAGATCAGGGAAAACCTACAGAAAGGCCACAGCTCACACTTCATAAGAGCCACTGACTAGTCATCAACAGTGGCAACTTTAATCCTCTTCTTCAGAAGCAGAAGACCTATGGCTGGCACGACCTCTGCTTCTCTTTCGTCCCGAGTCCTGGGAATTGCTGACTTGGGCGCCAAATTAATCCCAACAGCTGATGCTACTTAGCCCTGCGCCAGAGTCACTCTGCCCCTTCCTGCCACAGCCTCACAGCCTTGGTCTCGCCCCTTCCCTTTAAAGCTACCAAGGTTCTGGTTTTGTTTCAAACACGTAGCTGGCATTTGATGCATGACAGGCCAGGTGCCTTCTGTCCAGTCCAGAGGAAGACAGACACTCAATTCCTCATTATTGTATTAACGCAACTTCGAGTCGTTGGTGTCCCTGGCCCCCACCAGGTCACAATCGGCTCCTACTGATTTTACAGTCGTCCCCTAACTAACTGTCACGTGAACTACTGCTAAATTGGAGCTCTTACTCCACACTTACACCCTGGTCTGTGCTTTGCATTCATTCCCATTAAAGATCTTTTCTCATTTGGATCCAGAATTTCAGCCTGCTGAGACCTTTTTTTTTTTTTTAAATCGTGATTCTTCAAAACATTAACTCTTCCTCATCCTTCCTGGACGCACACAACTTCTGTCATCCCTAAATTCCTCGAATCGCGTAAGCTGAGATGTGTTATGATCAGTTTGCTAAATTTGTGCATTCTCGTGTTTCAGGACATCTGAAGTAGAGGGCTCCAGTTACTATTTGACAATTACCGACACCAGTTACATGCTAGGGATTATTCACGTGTATCACCTGTTCCAAAGCGAAAGCACTCAGAAAGGTCAGGTGCCTCCCGCCACCCTCACTTGGCACCTAATACTGCCTGGCTCTCAGGAGGTACTTCACAAACAGATGTTTTTGATGCATCAGTGAATGAACTTACTTAATCTTTACCACAACCCAGTGAAGTATCAGTCTACTCTTTATAGGCAAGGAAACTGATGTCTAGAACGTTCAATAACTCACTCAGAATGAGCTACTGTGTTATATGGAACCAGAATTTAAAAACAATGCCTACAAAAACTATACAACGTGAAATACACGCTGATTGCTCACTTCAAAGCAGGACTCCAGGTCGGGTCAGGTGCCTCTTCCTCGTCTGACTAGTGGGGGCCACACCTCCCCAAACATGTCTCCCACCAGCTTTCTTTTTCTCCTTTCCACAGAAACAGACGAGGCTGAAGAAATTTCCAAATTAAAACCTGGCAATGGTTTCTATATTCTTGTTTCCTAAACCTATAAATCAAAACTGTCTAAACAGGTCATAAATGTTCCTTGGCAATATAATGGGAAAAGTTCTGATTTATGGTGCCGGTAGAATAATTTTAAATAATTACATAAGAGTTTTGAAAAATGCAATTAACACCTTTGGAAGTTTTTTGAAATGAAAATGAATCTCTGGAGATGACTGTTCCCATACATAAAGATAGCCAGTTAAAAAATAAAAATAAAACTACAAGATGCAACCGTGTCTGAATGATCCCACGGAGACAGGGCACGGGAGCTTCTAGTCATAATGGGAATTCAGGAGCATGACCACATCAGTACATGTTTTAACTCTGCTGTCTTATCACATGATAACAACACAATTAGCTCATGTCATTACCAACATCAAAATTAAATCACCAAATAAACATCGTGTTTCTATCCAGCCCCAGCTGATGCCTCTCTCCCTCTGTACTGGTTTGACACATCCTACCACACTGTCCTTTGGAACACTTCAGATCCTCCTACCTGCTCTTGCAAATCTGGCCAATGTTCTTTCCTTCCTCTTTCTCTTCATTTGTGATTCATCTCCTCCTTCAAAATCCAACCTTCCCCAGATGAAGTCACTCCGAACCTCCTTCTTTAACTCTAACTTCCCTGGTACGAAACAAAGTCTTAGGATTTCTGAATTTCCTTTTTTGGGCTGGCCAAATAGGAGTAGTTATTAATTTACGTGATGAACCACTTTCTGAAGCTCACTTGGGATAACCACCTGGCTCTTCGTCCCTCACTCAGTCTTCTTCACTTTGGCCCATCTCCCAATACCTTCTCTGAAGCATTTTCGGCTCAGGGAATAGCACAACCAGGCCACCTCCAACAAAACGAACTATTAAATTAGGTGTGCACTGTTTCATGCTACCTGTTTTTCATTTTCTTCTCGATTTAGCTTGGATGAGAACAGTCCATAACACTGCAGCGAAAATGCACTTTTTTCAGGGTACTTTCAGGTCCAGTGGGAACTTGCGAAGTGTTACAACACTCTACAATTCCTATGTAGAAATGGTCCAAGGTAGCTCCCGGTTCTTGAAATCCACTGTACTGAGAGTGACTACACAAGGAGAACTCTCAGCCACCGTCCTCGCCATGAGAACGAAGAAAAAAAAAAAACCTTAGAATCACAGAAACTTTTCTCTGGAATAGATTGAGAGATCATTTTAATCCCACCCCCTCATTTTCCAGATGAGAAAACTCATACCCAAGAAGGAAAAATGACTAGCCAAATGTCAGACATCTAAGCAGTTACTGGTGGAACCAACACTGGAACCCAAAACTTCTGACTCCTCACTAAGTAAGCATTCTTTCCATTGCTTCACACCACCTGGCAGGGCAGAGACAAGAGGAACCACAAAAACTAAAATAATCAACCATCACCACTAAACATTTTTTTTGGTAGGGGGATATGTAAGGAGACAATAGTCTTTCTGTATTTGATGGAATGAGCAGTGCTCTTTATTTTAACTGCAAATTATGAACTTAATCACTATTCACCCAGGGCATGGGACATCAAGATTTAACTCATCTTCTGCTGTTGCTTGTCTAAAATCCATGTGACTCTATTTGGCCATTAACCTAGAGCTGAGTTGTCCAATAGGGTACACACTAGTCATATGTAACTATTTGTGTTTGAATTAATTATAATAAAATAAAATTTAAAATTCAGTTTCTCAGCCATACTAGCCATATTTGAACTGTCCAAAGTCCATGTGGTCAATAGCTACCATACGCATAGAAGAGTTCCACTGCTGTAGAAAATTCCATCAGACAGTATGGAACACGTAGAACATACCAGTCCACGACATGGACACAATACGAAAATCACTACAAAGATGAATTATAAATTTGGACTTGAACTATAAATGCTGGACTTTTTTCCAGCAACAAGGGACTTGCAGAAATAATTTAGGCCAACTGTCTCTGGTTTCTGATGAGCACACTAAGTCCTAGGAAATGTATTATATTGTTCTCCCAAGCTTTACAAGGAGTAAGACACAGAGTTTGGATTGAATGTCAAGTTTCCCAACTCTTAGGGAAGTGATTTCTCCACTAAACCGGCTGACCGGCTGAACACTAATGACATGGCATGCTATACTCTCTTTGAGATGATGTGGGGTAAGCACCCATTTTTCTATCTTCTAAAACAAGAACTGAGATACAACAATTTGCCCCTTGTTTATTCTGGATCTATGTGATTTTAATGGAGCCAACTCTACCCGGGGGAATCTGGAGGTGGGCACATGGCCCGGTCCCGGCCAATCAACCTATCCCTTGTCCACAGTGACTGCACCAAGTGTGGATGACTCAAGTCATTCATTCAGTTCAGAGGCTTTTGTTAGAATCACTGAGCAAGCGATATTCCTTTTTTCTGCAGGGGTGGCTTAGCTGGACATATGTGAATGTGGGGCTCTCAGAAGCCACCTTGCCTCAGCAAAGGGGGAATCTGACGAAGAATAAAACCAACATAAAAAGAAAGCAGAAGAGAAAACAAATGGAGCCAGACCAAGTCCTGGTGACATTATATGAGCGCCCGGTCCCAGCTGTGGTGAGGCCAGGCTAACTGTGGAACTTTCAAGCCTATAAGACACCCCCATGACCCATCATTAGCCAGTCTGAGTTGAGATTTGACATTTACGTGTGGAAAGGTTCTGACTAATACAGGTACCTCTTTCCAGAAGGAGATTAGGAAGTAGTTATATTAGTACTTCCATTCAACCTTGAAAAGCACAGCAAGAGAGAAACACCATATTACAAAGCACATGATGGCAGCTGCAAATGTTGGTTCATGTGCTGCCATTCTGGAAGGGATTCCCCAAGTCAAGCCTAATTATGCTCAAACTGTCCCAGCCACGCATCAATCACTAGGTTTCAATTCAACACATGGGCATCTTTCTTTCAGTCACCCATATTTACAAGTTTCTTATCAGGGTGGGCCTGAAACACCACTATACAATTAAGTAAAGTGTCTTCTAAGCACAAGCCCTGGGAATTTCTTCAAGACATTTTCACTATCTTAAAAGAAAAAAAAAATATATAAGGAAATACCCCCATGGTCTCATGATGAAAGTAAAATGAAGACTTTTTTGGTCTAATGGGATTTCACTCAAAATTCTTTTACCGTTTTTTCTTCCTTTCACCCAAACCCTGCACTGATTCCTCACTCACGGGTCTGTTTCTTCCTTCTTTCTAAATTTGACATTAAAGTCTCCCTATCTTCATAGGGCCCACTTGCCAAACTAGGACAATCATTCATTCATGGAGTGCAGCAGTAAATGATTTACAAAATAAGCTAGTAACCGTTGTGCTGTAATCCATATCTTCTAGGAAAATGCACTCTGTCTTCATAGTGGCCCGTTTCAAAATGTCCGCTGTGTATCCATGATGTCTGAAATTGCTCACCGAGACCAGGCCATTTTAAGAGGATAGATTTTTAATGGATTAACTTCTCATTCAATAATGTTAATTTTTTACAAGGTTTTGCTTTCTCCTTTATAAAATTGTTTTTTTTTTAATTTATAATCATTGTTTAAATCTATGGATTTGGGTATAAAATAAGTTGTTTTCCAATACTGGCTTGTTTATTTAATTCAATGATCTTCTCAAATCCACTCATTTCTAGGCTATTGTATTTTCTGTCCAGCTAATCAATGGCTTGGAGTGAGTCTTTTTTTTTTTTTTTTCCTCCCATTGAGCTTTTTCACTTCAACTGATTAATATTCAGCATTCCAAAATCTCATTTATTGACTTGTTACTATGAAATTCTAGCCAAAGATTAGTGGGGTCCTATGGCTTAGGATTTTTACTAATAATGAATATAAATATTAACCTGATGCTTTAAAGTCATCAGAAACAATTCCATCGAGTTCTGATAATATCATTAGCATCTTTTGTTAGTATGTGTCCCAGGTTGGGTGCCTCTGCTGGATGCTTTATGTGGCAGTCTTCATCTGGTCCTTAGCTTAAGCTTGTGAGGTGGGTATCATTTACGGCCATTTCATAGACACAAGAACAAAAGTGAAAAGGTTAAATATGTTGCCGAAAGTCACGGGGCAGGTTAGGATTCAGACATAATTCCCTTTGCCTCTAAAGCCTGGGTTAATATTTTTGACAGCGCTGGCCAACAATTCTAAAATTTGAACTAAAAATATCAGGTTGAAATCCTTCACGATTGTCTTCTTAAAACTGAAAGTCGTGCCTCGTGTTGGCAATTGGCCTCTCGGAACTCTTTGGCTTTGAGGAAGAGGCAGAAAGAAGGTTCTTCCCTCTCTGATTGTGCCCTAGTCGTTCTAGCTTTCCCATCGAGGACTGGTAGTTAATTCGACATTACAGAAGTCTGTGAGCCTTGCCTGAAAGAGTATGTTCTAATTCACCCTTATGTGACAACGTAACATACCAATGTCATTATCATGCAATTTATTAAGGAGAAAGCGAGTGTGTGTGTGTGGGGAAGGCACATTTAAAAAATGTCATGCTGATTTTATCCTTGGGAGAATTTCGAAGAGTTGTTGCCTCTTCTGATCTTCAGTTTCTCTGGGTGGTAGAGAAATAGGGCTGCGATCCCAGTCTAGACAAGCCATCTTCTCAGTCACTGAGAGGCAGGCACTGAAATCCTGCGTTTTATCTTGCCAGACACTCGCCAAGAAGGCCCCTCTTCCAGAGCACGAGTGACATCTAACGTGACCCTGGGCTGCAAACTTCTGCCCCAGAGCAAAACAGAAAACCAATTTACGTAGAATTAAAAGCTATTTGCTTGATCCATCACTTGCTTCCACTCTGGTCTACTTTCAACTGTGACACATTCAGCTGGAATTACAGGCTACCTCTCAGTCCGGCACTGGGGCATAGAATCTATCTACGCATAACCATGGAGCATAAACATTACAGAAAAATAATGCCTTGGGAAGTGGGCACCCTACCCAAACACAAGCTACATGTGTGTTCACAGATGGAAACTAACGGCTGTTTACCCTGAAGGCCCCATAAGAAAAATGCAGTCACCTTTACAGTAAAATGCAACTTACTAGCCAACATGCAACAAACTGAGAGCAAAGACAGCTGGGAACGAACGCCAACAGAGAGCTCTCATAACACCTCAGATTTCTTCGGGAGGGTCCAGGCCATTCCAGAACGGTGCAGCCCCCCTGCCACCCTCCCGGCCGAACTCTAGCACCGATCAGATCATATGACCAAGATTGGAAAAGGCAGCAGGCTTAGTTCTTTGCTGGGTGGGTCGGGGAAGAGAGCCTGTGTGACATCACGTGGTGTCTCGCTCTGGAAGCCTGCTTTGTAAAGGCAGAAATCTAATGTTGGTTAAGTGAACAAAAGAAACAGATCAGGTTTTGTACGGCAAAAGGTTACGCAACATAGTAAAGTGAACGTCAACAGGCTCTGACCTCCCCACAGCGATTCCGTCCATTTCCCGGATGCCACAAATAAGGGCACACATTCCTTGTTAGGGTATTACAAAATGACAACAAAGCCATCCCAAGTTTCCTGTTGAGAGATGCTAGCAGGTATTGACAAAAGCTTAACAGTATCTCTCTGAGACTGCTGTGGTTTAGCACATTGTCAAAACAGGATACTATTTAAATTAAAAATTTACTGATTCAAGTTCAGAAAAACCCTGCTTTGCTGTTTTTATAACCAAATTCGTGGGTGGGGAAACTTTGACCTTTATTTTTTCTTTTTTTTATGGCACCTTATATGGGTCTGAGAAGGTACTATATTTAGCAAGCTAGTTTTGAGAACTAAGGTGTCTAAGCACGATGACTATCACTTTCTATGAATTACTGTACATGTGAAATCATGGGCTTGTTACATGATGCAAAAGCAACTCAAGGGAAACAAACAAAAATACCTGTTTGCATACATAAATTTTGTAAAAATCTCTGTGGGGAGAAAAAGAGGAAATACACAACAACTCACCACAGCATAATGTGCTTCCCAAGTGAATCTTGTTCAGCATGCCAGAGTGTTTCTTTAAAGAAGGTGGCTAAGCCAGGACTGCAAGACTATGGTCAAGAGAGCAAAGCCGTCAACTAGAAACCGTGCCCTGGTGAACAATGGAGCCTCCATGAATCTTGCAAAGCGCAGCCAAATGTGTTTCTGTTTTGGGGCATTTCCACTTGCTGTTCCCTCCATCTGAAATATTCTTCTTCCAGATACTTGCAAGACTCAATGGCCTCACTCAGTTGAGGTGTCTACTTCATTGGTCCCTTTCTCAAAGAGGTCTTCCCTAGCCAACCAACTGAACATGGGAATCTCATGACCACTGTCTACATATTAACCAGCTTTGCTTCCTCATTAGTTTTCATCATCGCTTGACACCTGCTGATTACTTTCTCTTTTGCTTACTGGTTTAACGTCCCATAAGAATATAATCTCTGTGAGTTCAGGGGCTCCGTCTGCCTTGTTTACCCTAGGCTCCTGGTTTACCCGAGGCTCCTAGGCCAATGCAGCCCCCCAATCATTTGTCAGATATTGAACAAGGAATTCGTGAACATCTATTCAGGTCTTTGAAAAGACGTGTTCTTCTTTCCACCTGATGACCTAACTACTTAACTGGCCATGGCACAAATGAAATCATTCCAATAACGCCAATGACCTCTGAGACACTGGAGAGGCAGGTGCATAGAATTAACAAACTACTTATTTTGCCCTAAAATCATTTTAAAGAATTTATTTATATATTTGACACAGAGAGAGAGATAGCCAGCGAGAGAGGGAACACAAGCAGGGGGAGTGGGAGAGGAAGAAGCAGGCTCCCAGCAGAGGAGCCTAATGCGGGGCTCGATCCCAGGACTCTGGGATCATGCCCTGAGCCAAAGGCAGATGCTTAACGACTGAGCCACCCAGGCGCCCCCATTTTCAGATTATTTTCTCAGGTCTCACAGCTTCGAGAATATGCAGCCTCTCAATGTTCATGGGGGAAAGACTTGAGGAAATTTGTAGAAGGTGAGAAAGAAGTCTAATTCCTCAAATATCATGATGCAATTTGTCTCTTCTTTTGTCAATCTTTCTTATTGTTCCTAGAAAATCTTTAAATGAGGTAAACAATAATTTCACCAATGGCCTTGAACCAACAGCATACCAGTGCTCAGGCCACATGCTAGCCTTTAACATTTTGTCTGTCCAACACAGCTGAGGGATGTGTCACATTACTACCTGTTACACTGGCTCACTCATTCAATAACTCTAAATGGGGCTATTGGGAAAGTTAGTATTGGTGGTACTCAGCCTCCAAGACAGCCCCTCCCACCACTTGGTGTTCATGTTTTGTGTGGTCTCTTCCAACACCGTGTCAGGACTGGTCTGTGTGACCAATAAATACGGCATATGTAATAATATGTGATATCCAAAGCTAGATCCCAGAAGACCTGGATCACTCTGGGGAAGCCAGCTGCCATGCTATGACACACTCAAGCAACCCTATGGACAGGTCTTCATCATGGGGAACTGAGGCCTTCTGCCAAAAGCCACATGAGTGAGCCATCTTGGAAATGGATCCTCCAGCCCTAATCACGCTCCTGTCTCACATTTGAACTACAATCTCTTAGGAGACGAGGAGCCAGACTACCTTGCTAAGTCACTCCCACAGTTCAAGCCCACAGAAAATATGTGAAATAATAAATGTTAACATTGTTGGTTTAGGACACTAAGCTCTGGGGTAATAAGAGTATCCAGACCTCACAAGGGAAAATGTGTATCATCTTTCCCATATGGAAATCCTCACCACACAGAGTCCTAGTTAAGAAAAAAGCAGAGTTCCCATTTTCACACTGGCAGCCAGTTACAGCAAGACATCCAATCTATCGTCAGAGTGCACAGATACAAAGAACCCAGGATCCCCAAATCCCTAGGCTGTAGTTGGCCTGTTACAGAGCAGTGAAGCTCTCTATGTTGGATCTGTTAGTGAAGCTTTTGGTCACTGAGTAGAAAGATCTACAGCGGACAGGTTGATAACCGAAACAAGTTATAACCGGCAGGCCATCGGAAGATCATGGCAAGGTAGAAGGGGGCAGCATTCTCAGCTCTACACAACTGGTGCTATGCAGGAATGTGGCTGGAGCTCTGGATTTTTTTTCTTTCTTTCTTTCTTTCTTTCTTTCTTTCTTTCTTTCTTTCTTTCTTTCTTTCTTTCTTCCTTCCTTCCTTCCTTTCTTTCGAGAAGCTGGAAAATGATATTTTGATGGAAAAATTCCAGACTGTTTCACCTTTGGCAAATAACTCCCCAAAATGTTAAACATCGTGTCTGCAAATGAAATAGGGTCTAGCCTGGGGACCATTAGTTTCCAGTCTCTAATGGAGAATCAATTTGTGCTTCCCTCGTTCTTTTCCCAATATAACATAAATCTCAAAATTCCTATTTTCAATGCCTTTCATTTCCTAAGTGTCTTTCACATTTTTCGTCGGACAATTCCATGCTTTTTAACAAAACATCACTGCCCTGTTTGTACCAACATTGTCATGATGGCTGTTAGAAAACATTTGTCCCTTTTTTCATAAATGCAGTAAATAATGTGATAATACAGAAGTGAAAGAACGAGTCTTCTGCAGGTGTGAAGAGAACCACCCCTGGGGGAAAAAGGAACAGGGCAATGAAGAGTAACAAATTACTTAGTCCCCAAGAGAGGTATTTCAACTCTGACCAGAAGCCTTCGTCAAAAGAAGACTTTAAAATGCATTCCTCTCTTCCCAACAACACATCAAGGCCCAAGAAAAGTAGCAATTACAAGGAAATTAGAGTACTCCCTGGTCCTCCTGGTCCATATATAACTACGAAGTCAAAGAGAAAATAACTGTACAAGTTCCTCCTTAGCATGGAGAGGGGAACTAGGAGGGGGTCAGAGTAATTCTCCCACACCCTGTCTGGTCTTCTCAGCAGGCACAGCTAACTGCCATCCCAAGAGAGGGAGACCCCAGTACAGCGGGCCTGCAGATGCGACATCAACACATCAGTTCTTTGGCTGTACAGCCTACAATTCATCTGGCGTGTGTGAGAGATCGAGAGATGACAATACAGCTACGACCACCATTCTAAATGCAATTTGCTCGGAAATGCAGATAGGAGGTGATAACTGCCATTCTCTGCCCATCTGGTGCCACTGAAAAAGTCTCAATATTACATAAAATTTCGATTCTTTTTGGGCAGGTCAGCCTAGGATCTCACAAGTGATAAGCTACAACCAACATCATAATGTGGACGAGCAGAACAGCAGTGCAAGAATAAGCAATATTCTAAGTGCGATGTGTCAGATTATATATCTGACGTAGACATATAATTAATGGATCTAACTATATTTAACCCAATCTTCCAATATAATCTGATGGGTAGATATTTCTACTTTATAGACAAAGTTTAGAAGTGAGCTAACTTGGATACTGGAAGATAATAGTCTTTACTTTTGGGTCTGTCTTTGTCCAAAGTCTTGACAGCTAAGCTTTGTTGGCTACCTTATCAATACCTTAAGCGACAGATGAAGGGCAACCCCAAGCCTTTCCCTAACCAGCCAACATATTCAACCAATGAACTTAATGCTCTTATTATCACTGTTATTAATCTAAATGGAAATACAATTATGTTTTTTCATTGTTGACCAATAACAAAGACCAATAAAGCCCACACCTGGGAGGCAGGTATGAGACACGTGTATGAACAGGATTTGGAGGCCCGAAACAAAGTTCAAGGATTTGGCTTTTACAGAAACCAACAGGAAATCAGGGTGTGCCAGTCCTTGCCCCCGAAGAGAAACGGAAAGAACAAGGACCCTTGTAGGACCCTAAGAGCAGTATCAATGGAAACTCAAGGTCACATTCCTCCCCCTCAGATTGAGGAAAGGAGGAGGCTGGTCTGTGGGACCAAAGCCAACCTTCGATAGAAGGAAACTTTCAGAGGAAATGATTTAAGCTTTTTTGGTGAGAAGGGTATTTTTCAAATGCCTTTTTGAAGTTCTTATTTCCATCTTAAGTCGACACAAATAAAAATAATCATCAGTTTTCAAAGGGTCTTGTGGTTCACTGTGGGGGAGGGAGTTTGGCTTGGTTTCCTCTAGTGACGCTTCCAGGTCTTTGGATTTTTTTTTTCCTATTTGGAGGAAAAACTTAAGCCCTGAGGGAGAAAATGGAGGCAGTAGATGTTCCCAGCGATTACTGAAGCGCTATCCTGACCTGACAGCCATACAGTAAAAGAAGGATGGAGAAAATCTAATATGTGGCAAGGACTCAGAGAGATACACTTTGGGGATTTATGAAGAAGCCACATTAAAAGAGGCGACTTTTTGATCTTTCATCAGGAGAATAAATTTACCAAAATGTTTCAAAAGCCAAAGAAAATTCTCGAATAGCATTGTCCAGAATTTTCTGTAATGACGGAAATGTTCTCTTTTTGCATTGTCCAAAATGGTAGCCTCTAGTCTCATGTGGCTATTTAAATTTAAAGTAAATACAATTTTAAAATTCAGTTCTTTAGGTGTATTAGTCACATTTCAAGTGCTCTGCTCCCTTGTGTTCCCAAAGTTCCCTATATTTACATCTATTAGTGCATTTATTATATTGTATTAATTCCCTCTGTGCAGTTTCAACTCTGACATAAGGACTAAGGAATAGTCAATTCTGCACTCCAGTGCTAAGCAGGGTCCAGGTCGCAATAGGTACACAAGAAATGTTAATATGGATGAATAAATAGATGGATAAGTGAATGACTCGATCCTCTATGTTCACATTTACCCCCTGGGGCCTTGCTGTCAGATAGAACCGCTATATCGTTTCCACCAAATTTTAATACCAAATGAGTTCTAGATCTTGATGAAGATAACAATTATATTAATAAAGATCAAAAGGAGACTTAGATCTTGGTGGTGGTGATGATTATAATAAAAATCAATAATCTTCTCATCAAAATGCTATGGTGTTGGCTCCCAATAACTTTGTTCTCTCTCTCTTTCCCTTGAAGCCTTGCCCTGCTTTTTTCCAACATCAGGTGAAAAAAAACATGTTTTCTTGTCTTTATCCATCTTTCTCTGTAAAACAAGTAAGTAGCTAGATATCCAAGCTCTTCCTTCCAAAGATATCCTGAAGATCAAACCCAACCTTCTAACTCCAGAGTCAAATCAAATGTTTTCTGTAAAAGGCCAGGTAGTAAGTATTTCAAGCTTTTTGGGATATGTAACTACTTAAATCTACTGGAAGCAGCCACAGTTAGCAAAATTAATGAGTGTGGTTCTATTTCGAAAAAACTTTACTTGTGGGCACGGAGATCTGAATTTGGGTAATTTTCATGTTTCATGAAATGTTATTCTTTTTCGGGTTTTTCAACCATTTAAAAACGTAAATGGCTTGTAGGTCCTGCAAAAACAAGGTGCAGGATTTGGCTCACAGGCCTATGTTTCCCAACCTCTGTTCTAAGGCCTGCTCAGAGCTCACACGCTTCATATTCAAGTTAAAGGTCCTGGAGTCACAGAGATATCGTGACACAGATGGAAATCAACCCCTCACTGTAGGCAAGGAGATAGTCAAGAGCCCTACAATCTAGCAGCTCCAGAGGCCAACTGGGAGCCAAACCAGGGAAATGCTGGTTTCAAAGGGGGTGATGATAAATGGTGGAAATGAGGGTCATCCTTGCTCACCGAGCCTGGTAGCAGCTCCAGTCCTGTCACCATCAGCTGAGCACAAAGATGAAGGCTCAGCTGGCCTCAAGATCCTTTCAAAAACCAGTTCTGTCCAGACTTCTATTAGTCAAAATCCTGATCTCCATAAGAGTTTCTGCAATCCTGTTAATTATGCCTTTGATCTGAGTTACATTATCTTCAATTAAGCATTAATATATTGTGCATGAACTGACACCGTGTCATGTAAAACGGTAAGGCTTCTGGAATACATTTCCAAAGCCAGTATTCTAAACAGAGCTGTGTAGGCAGTGAAATATTATTTTCAAATTCATCTGTGTACATTTTCAAAATTACTGCTCTCTAAATTTTCTTTGAAATGTCTGACCTGCTGTTCATAAGTCAAAAAAATATAATCTCTCTTTTGTGGGACTCCAATTGGTAAATTGTGTTTAAAAAAAAAAAAGTCAGATTGGCTACTTGCTGTTAGATGGTGGGTATTCAGGCCTCAAACAGCTAGTATTACGTTAAAAAAAAATTGCCCCGAATGCCCTGTGGACCTCACTGACCAGGCTGCTGTCAGGCCATTTTGCCTTCATCACTGAACAGTCCCCAGATTTCCAAACAGTGGCAGACTGAAGAGGCTTCTATTTGTAAAAAGTAAAATCAAACACGAATATGGTAATATAGACAGGTAAAGAGGTACAAGGAGCCCAGTTTGTCTTTTTGGTTCCATGTTGTTAGGTTTTTCTTTCTGTATTTTGCAAAAGGAGCAGAGCAGGTATTTGTTTATAAAACAGTGGAGGAAGAAAGGTCCTGGATAAACACAGACTCTACATTTTAAATAACATTCAAGTTCCTGAATGAGGTATGCCCTAAACTCCTAGAAACCAGGAGTGGCTCTGACATGTAGGCCAATTTCAACACTTACCTGAAAGGTATCCAAATGACTGGTAGGAAATCAAGTTAGTGATCTTGTGAGACTTATAATATTTCCCAATTTGGGCTGGCCTGGAAATGTCATAAAAATGGGCACATATCGTAAAGATGTAGTCTATGGGTCCGTTGCAAAGCAGAAATATACAACTGTATAGAGAAAAGGAGATGAGCTGTGCATTTTAAATCCCCAGAAAGGCCTTCAATATGATACCAACTTGAGAGATGAAGTGAACTCCAAGGTCAGGAGGGTGGCCAACCCTAATTGTTACATAGACCGTTCAGCCTCTGGTCAGTCCACTGCTATATCCTGGGCAAAATTACCCAAAGGCAAAAGCCAAGACTCCTGACCAAGGATTCACTAACATCTTCTGATTGACCCCAAACTGCTCCCACTGGTGAGATGAAGTCAGAGAGTTCATTTCAACTACCCTCGGAGGAGCCTGGGGAGCAAATGAGGGAAAAACAGAATGAAAAGAGACAATGAGATTTTGAATCAGCAAGAAGCTTCGCTGCCACCCTGACAAGTAGTCTTCAACCACGGGAGTGCATAAAAAGCACTTACGAAGGCTTTTAAACATACCCATGCTTGGGCCCTATCCCAAGATTCTTACTCGGTAGAATTCGGGAATCTACCTAGGATATGAAAAAGCTTTGAGCCCTAGATCTTGATGGTGATAAAAATTATATTAATTCTGATGTGCCTCCAGGGTTGAGAACCACTGACTAATCTTTTGTAGATAGGAAACCGAGACTTAATAGAGGTAAGTCACTTTGTCAAAATCAGACATGCTTGGATTCAGAATGCAAACAATGGAGAAAATCCGCACTGCCACATGACTGAGCACGGCAGCAGGGCTCCGTGGGGAAGGAGTGCCATTACATCGTAGATTCGAGGGGAGCCATTCACACTGTAGACATCTCAGATCCATGTAACGATTGATAAAGTATCCATAGAACTGTAAGATGTTCTTCTGGCAGATGGTGGTGAACTGCTTCAATGTAAGAAAGTCAGATATATCACGAAAATACCCTGATGGGTAGCAGCAAGGTGTCTTGAAAGCATGCTTCCTTTAATTTCACACAAGTTTGTGGTCTGGACTAAAAAGGCCCTGCCAGCTAAATCCATTTCCCTAACCTCAAAAAATTACATGTCTCACCCTCACACCCATTGATTGCACTGTGTGGACAGATGTCAGCCTAAGAAGACAGAAAAGAAGAAAAGTTGGGTGCTGGATGGCACCACTGTGCAAGTTAGGAAAGAATGCCCCTTAATCCAAGTAGACGCAGGTCCAGTCCCCAAAGGTGCAAAGCTTGATAAATGATTGCTATATTGCAATCCTTGCTGGCCCCGTCATTTCAGGCAACTTTGTTCAATGAACAAACTGCAAGATCCTATCTGGTCATCATAAATTGACAGCCCAAATCTGGTCCACCACCTGTGTCTGTATAGCCCTTGAGCTAAGAATTGTTTTTGTATTCCTAAAGAGTTGAAAAAAAAATCAAAAGAAAAATGTTTCACGACAGGTGAAAATTACACGAAATTCAAATTTCAGTGTCCACACATACATTTCTATAGGAATATAGCATGCCCATCATTTACATATTGTCTATGGCTGCTTTTGCAGAGTAAATATTGCCGAAGGAACAGTATGACCCACAGAACCCAAAGTATTCAGTATATGGGCCTTACAGGAGAAGTTTGCTGACCCCTGGTCTAAAGGAAGAAAAGAGTTAACTATTAAGCCAAATTCCTTTTGTAGATTTAATGAAAAGTTCCAAGCAAATGTGGCAGGTGAAATAGTTTCTTTATATGTACAAACTTGAAACTGAGATGACAGAGGAAGGTCAACTTCATTACCTAGCCACCTTGACAGTACCTTTAAATGTCATCAATCAGTATGTGCCTTGCATGACTTGCAAGGGCTCATTATAAATTATAGCACACGGGCCCCTGACACGATCCAGGGATTGTAACAGGACTCTGGTGACGTAATGTGATAAAGGAGATTTCTCTGTACAGCTCTATATGGCACAGAGCTGGAGAATTTCCAAGAAATTTAATTTCCAGAGTGCCACCTTTGACTATTCAAGATAATTCCACCCAAACACCACGCATCCTTGAAGAAAACTTTATCTTTTCTGGAAATGCTTGTCACTGGGTGTCGTCCTCGAAAATATAAATTTGCAGCTATTTTTTCCAATGAGACAGACTAAATCCAGGATGTAGATTTTCCAATTAGACTCTTTTTAAACATCTGTTGGTAGGCTGCATTTAACATTAGTTGTTTGAGCAAAGCGCAATTTGATTAGACTGTCTGAAACCAAGCCAAAGTCTGCAAAATAATAGCTCAATTAAATTGTGTTTTGCTTTCATTTGTCTTCGATTTTGCTGAGTGTGATAGTGTTGCAAATAGTCAAGTAAACCAATTCCTTTCAAAATGAGAGATTTCGGGAGATTTTCTATCTCCCCTCCAAGTTCTTGTAATAATCTCTTCCATCTTTGCTATGCTTTACTGAACTTAATCTTGACACCAAATACGTTTCTGTACTTTGCCTTTGGTCTCCTTTAATTGTCTATACTTATGAATTAAAGTTCTATGTCATTAATATTATACCTTAAACAGATTAGCCAATGTACAAAGGCAGGCACAGAGCATCAGGGCGGCCAAACAGCACTGCAGGACCCTTCTGATTTTCACTCCAAACTTGGCAGGATTCGGGTCGTCAACCCAGCAAAAGATTTGGGCAGGAATGACACTGGATTCTTTTAATGCTGTGTTTCTGGTCTTGAAAGGTTCCTCAAGATTCGTGAATCTGGAACGAGCCTACAGTCTCATCCCCTAAAGCAGCATCAATTTCTCTTCCTTCTTGGCTTAGACATTTCATTATCTCATTCATTCATTTATCACACCGCATTCACTAATTCATGAATGAAAGAGAGTACTACAGGTTGCCAACCCCATGCCAGGCAGGGTGCAGAACAGCGCAGCTTCCACATTTCAGACGAGGAACTAATTCCTCGGCTGTTAAGATGACCTAGCATTCGTTCATATAAAATTCTGGAAAGACAAGGACAGAAGAAAGACCAGGATAGGAGTTTCAGGAGAACATGACCCTCATTTATGCCAACGCTGACACACTGAGGAAAACCAGGCTCCATGAGGAAAATGCCGACGACAGTAGTAGCAGGGATAATGGCAGCAGCTAACATTTATTAAGTGCCTGTTGTGTGCCAGGCACCTACACCTGTGCAGTAACTCAGCTAATCTTCTTAACAACTTCATAGGATAGACACTCTGATTATCCCTGTTTTAGAGATTAGGAGCCTGACATCTTCCCATCAAGTCTGGTTAATGGCAAGTTGACCACGAGCAAGAAGACAGTCACTGTTAGTCGGCTACAACATACGCTTGAATAGGGACTAGTATCAAGTCAATTAAAATACAATGTCGACTTTAATAGGTATTCATTTTCCCTTTAAAAAGAGTTTACATACTTATGAGAAGAGCTCACTTTTCTGAGAATTTACTATGTGCCAGGCACTGTGCAAGCACTTCTCATGCATTAATCACTCCATCCTCACAATCACCTTCAGGTAGGTGAGGTAATCAGCTCTACTCTCTAGATGAGAAAACGGAAACAGAGAGGTTAAGCTACTTCTCCAAGGTCACACAGCAGTTTAAGGGTAGTGCTGGGACTTAAACCCGGCAGCCTCACATCAGAGATCATGCTATTAATCACGACGTTCCCCCTCTCGAACAGTGTTCTGAAACACAAATCTCTGAAACTCTCAACCACCTTGCTGATCATGGTGAGCCAGTGTGCAAGATCCTTTGCCTTTAAAGGCACATCACACCTCACTTTTGACTGTGACTAGGTACCGTTTCAGGGTAAGAATACAATTTGTTCAGTCTTAACGTAAGTATATAGGGACGACCATGAAGTACATGTTTAATTTCAATACTTACCACTGGATCTACCAAGCTTCCCAGAAAAAAAAAAAAATCCCAAGTACCTCTCTACTTTGCTATATGATCAGCAGAGGCTATGTCAGTTAAGTCTACATCAAGCCTGGCAAGTAGAAGGTGCACGTATCGCCACTCCCAACTGCAGTGCCCATGACAGACATGGCTAATCAATCATGGCAATCGATTGCATCCTAATCCTAGAACCCTTCAAACAGCACTCCAGGCAGGACCACTTGGCACCGAGATCAAACGAAACCTCTTCATCTATGTGGCTCCGATTCTTAATTCTGTTTCTAGAATATATAACAATTCTTTCATGCTACCAAAAAAAGAACAACCTAGACATAATTTCACCAACGTCTTATTAAAAGGGGCTTCATTAGGTCTGATTAGGCAGCCCCTCCGCATACAGACAAAGCAATGTCTTGGCTGTGGATCCTGTGTCCAGAGAAGACGAGAAGGAACCCACTAGGCTGCAAAAGTAGATCGCAATGGAAAAGAAGCATGGGACAACATAGCAGAGAATTTAGATCTGGGAGAGCATAGCACATCACAGGGCTTGTAGTTTCCTTTTGAAGAAAACAGAGATACAGTTCTCTTGGAATTAAACTCAAAACACAATTTAATCACTAGGACCTTCTGTCTAAATGGTAGGCGATAGAATAAGCAATATTTACAAACCTGGATTTGGGGGACTCTGAAATGTTATCACATGGACTGTGCTTATATTCCCCTCCTGACAGAAGCAGTCATGACTCTGAATTTCTCTCTTCCCCCTCCCCAGTAAGAAGACTACAACCTTCTCAGGACATCTGATTTAATCCAAAACTAGAATCTAAGAAAACCTGGTGTGGTAGATAAGAGAGGGCCACTGAAAGTTTTTGAATAGGATTCTGAATAGCATTTAGGGAAAGCTGAAAGTAGTAACGAGGGTAGGAGATATGCATGGACGACAGGAGATGCTCTCGGGGGCCAGAGGAGGACAGACTATCATTCTTTGCCAAGACCAGGCACGTGCCAACCAAAGGTCTGAACTCTGGAACAGGGCAGCAGCAGGGGAAACACGGAGAAAGGAATGGACAGAAGATACCCAGTGGAAGGAAAAATGGCAGATCTGATGATGGATAATGTGGTGGGGATGAAGGGAATTAATAAGTCAATGATGACTCATGACTCTGACTAATAGAGCCTGGTGACAAAAGTGATCAATTGAATTAGAGATAATTGCAATTGCTGTCATGCTGAGCAGAGAGCCACAAACAGGCGGTTAGGAAGGGGTACAAACAGGCGTGGCCTCATGGGCGCAGAGGTAACAGGACGGGCAATGCCAACGGATACACACCATTGGAGAAGAGCAAAGGAAGGGAACTTTGGGAAAGGAATGAACTTGTCTTCTGGAAAAGAACTGGGAAACAAAAGGAGAACAGCCTGGGGACTGGGGGGTTGGGGGGGGTGGGGTAGGGTGGGCACGGACTTGAAGAACTTTGAAAGAAAGCCATTTCCAGAAAGCTGAGTTAGCCAAAGCATGACTTAGCTACGAGGAAGCCAGACAGGTTGAGGGCAGGATGGAGACCTGGCCACTGAATTTAGTGACAATAAACTTCAAGAAAATGACGAGGAAAAAAAGCCAGATACGGGGGAGGTTAGGAAGGAAAATGGCTGTTTAAAAAAAAAAAAAAAGTTGAAGCAGCAGGCAGAACATTCAGGTTGTAAAAGCTTGGTAAGCAAAAGGAGCTAGGGAGAGTAACTGGGAAGGATTGAGTCATCCGAAGTTTCTGAACGACCCATTTAAAATCCACATTCTACCATTCGACACCGATAAATGCTGGGCTCTGTCTGCTTGAATGTTTACCAAATTTCCTCAATGGGATGTAACATAAAAGGACAAGGGCTGGCAGTCTTTGCCCAATTGTGCGCTGGCTGCTTTAAATTCTACTACTTAAGTAGTTAAAAATCTGTTCTTTTGATGAAGGAGGAAAAGTTATGAATAGAAGGGAGCAGGCCTAGACCCTTTAGAAATGACTAGTACTCAGTCTCCATAAGTCACTGGGCAGTAACTTCAAACTCAAACACTCGCAACAGCAGGGCGGCTGAAGTCCACCCCAAGTTCAAAATGGGATATGTTCTCTTTAAAATTTTGAGAGCGACTAAATATGACAACCATCTGATGTATGAAAATTATTCACAACCAAAAACAGACAGTCTGGAAATAGCCGGGATGACTTCATTTAGACAGAATTACCCGAATCTGTTTCTAATATACACAGTACACATAATAAATTTTTACAATATGACAAGGAAAACAAACTTAATAAAAGTTCCCGATCTTTTGTTACACAAGCATGCTATATCCATGCTATGTTTATAATAGTTTGCTCATGATATCACAGCTCGGTAACAAAGGCCCAAGCAATACAAAAACAGTTACTAGGCATGACATCAACTCACAACTACCGTAATTACATCGGTACACAAATTTCCCAAACTGTACATTTTCCAAACTGCTTCTCAATTTCAACGGCTGCCTTTAGACAATTACTTGCAGAGTTGTCTGCAGACTTTGAGTAATACCCGCCTTTTTTCTCTTTCCCAAGCGTCATTTCCCTTTAGAAAGTGCATATTTCAATTACAAGCACTATTTTTCAAATATGCCCATAAACATATGTCCAAATTAGGAGACAGTGTGGTCTAGTGGTTAGTGACAAGCCATAGGCATCAGCAACTCTGATTCTGCTCCTTTCGCTGTCCCTGCTTGCTAGGCCCAGGCAGTAGTTCAGGGAGAGTCGGTAGAACGGGACGGGTAAGAGCACAGATCCTCAAGCCAGACTATCTGGGCTCCAAGCCCAGCTCGGCCACTCATTGGCTGCTTGGCCCCGGGCAAGTTAACTTCTCTGTGCTCTCCCTTCCTCATCTGTAAAATGGGAATAGTAACGGAATCCATCCCCAGATGGTTTCTGCATAGCTGTTGGCTGCTGGAATGTACAGCTTATGTGCGTGTTATTTAGTATTATTACTACTGCATTTCTGGGACTCCGTTTCCTGCTTGAAAACTCGGCTCAAATTATCCTGACCCATGGTGAATTGGGTAATTTTTCTAATGTGAGGATGAGCATTTCATCTTGGTCATGTTACCTGGAGAGAGTGAGGTGCAATGAATAAAGTTTGAATGAATTCATTAAATCCATAGGTTCTGGAATACCCAATAGCTACAGAAGTGACAATATTATTTTGTAGAAATTGGTTTTCATCTTATTTCTCTAATGGTTTGCTTTCAAACCTGCAGCTAATGTTGATAAATACCTCCAAACCAATTGAAATAATAAGCATAGGGGAAAAAGATATTGCCTTGTGATTTCAGAAGCCTAGTTCTCCAAGGACCAAACTTTTCGAGCCCATCCCAAATGCACGACCTCTGTCTCACTGCGTTGCACGGTCAGTTGGCTCTCCCGACCGGGCAGGGCGCCAGGGGAGCGCGACTACCCCCATTGTCACTGCTGGTCCGTGGTGCTTACACCAAATGCTGTTATTCTAGGCTTCAGGAAATTTTCTAACCACTGGACAGGGTCCAATGCTGTGTGCTAATGAGTTTCAGATTGGAAGACTTCACTGTGCATGTGTCAGAAAAGTGCCACGGTTTATGGTGGGGTGGGGGCAGGGAAGAAAAGACACACAGAAAAGGGAAGAAAAAACAGTAGTTAAAAAATGCTGGCTACTCAAATTGACAGGGAACGTGACCTCTGCACTTCATCAGAAATTCCTGCAGACTTACAAAATAAAGGAGTTTGCTTTTATCACACACTGTGAGACTCATATGGAAAAATGGAAAACACTACATCACTTGACCTCAGTGTGCCCCCTTTCAACCACAGACGAATATTGTGTACAAAAATTCTAAATCAACTTAAGATGTTCAAAATAAAAAAAAAGCTTTAATTTTCTGCATTAGACTTGACGATTACTATTTTGGTTCTTGAGATTTTGCTCTGAAGGCTCACAAAGGAAAAGGACTCATAATCCCAGGGAGAGCATTTTATCACCTGGGGAAGAATAACGTGGTGGCGTCTGTCAGGTAGGCACAGCGTGGTTTCTACTTCCCTATACTCCTGGGAAAATAACGAGCAAGTCCCACTTACCCAGGTTTGAAAGTCACCCAAGACTGAATCATGATTATTTGCTTACATTAACAGAACATTAAAACCAATTTTAAACAACTTCAGAAACTCTAGCCATCTTTCCTTGGTGATTCACTTCTCTGGGAAGCTTTCTCTCCCTTCAAGGAAACCAGGAGGCTTGATAACAAGTCTTCTCATTATGCTATCACAGTCTATCAAAGAAGAATCCCTTCTTGGGAAGAGCCTAACTCACAGGACTTCTTTTGAGTAACGAGATAACGTTTCAAAAAAACAAAACAAAACAAAACAAAAAAAAAACGCAAACAAAAAAACCCAACCAACTTTTTTTTTTTTTTTTTTTTGGCCACACTGAGTACTGGCGACTTTAAAAATCCAACCCTTTCACATCCTCGAACTGTCACCAGCATTTTTTCAGACGATGTCAATAAAATTGATTGCTTGCAGTTCTGAATTCTGCTCTGCACATGGAAACAATATAATTTGTTTTAAAGTATTTTCGATGGGGGCGGAAGGAGAAACAGAACCCCAGAAAGCCTATCCCCAACATCGGGGTGGGGTAGGGAACACACCAGAAGCACAGTAAATGGTCTGACTATTACGGTCTGCTGGAAACTTTGACAAAAATTCCCAATGTACAAACCCTAAACCTTACTGTTGTGCTGACTGATATGTCTTCCTGTCAGATATGAATGATGTTTCTGGAACATTAATACGTTCATTAAATGCTAACTCCCTGTACTTAAAATATTCTGTACTTTGGCTCAGAGGCTTCTTGACAGCTTTGTTGTAATCATATATGTGAGGCCCCCAGACTACACAGTTGTTGAGATGCCTCATACCTACAACCGATCTGTTGCTTTTACAAGTCTAATCTAGGTATTAAGGAGCTGATTGTGGAACCATGTCGATTCGACATCTTCAACTCAGTTGTATATCATAGAAGCCACTATGGGTGGTGACAGACTCCCATGATGCCCAGGAACCATGCCTACCTCTAACTCCCTAATCTGTAACACTACAAAATACGGCTCGGGGTTTTTTTTTCCTTCCTTTTTTCCGAAGCACAAGTGGACGACCAGCAAGGGTCCGACAGTGTTATTCCTAATTACCTTTTTTTTCACTCTTGATCCTGTGGCTCTCATAATTAGTTACCTGGGGCTGCAATCCAATTTGAAGTGATGACAAGAAAGTGATCCATGAAAAAGTAATAAGTTAAATCCAATTTCAGCCTTCCTCTAATTAAATGCACATGGAACTAATGACTCCAACCCTAGCATTTCAGTGATAATGGTAATTAGCGAGGTGGGAGTCGCTCTCTTTTTCAACACTGGAGGTGTAAACCACAAGGTAAAATGGTAGGAGCACTCTTAATTACATGTGTCATTTTGTCAGCAATTTACACATTTTTGACCAGTCAAGTATGTTTTTTTCCCTGTCCCTCCCCACCTCCTAGCCCCAACAATGATTATAACATACCATTCCATGTTCCAACACATGGAAGCTCATAAGAGCACTTCAGACCTGAGAATGACAAATAACTTTTCTTTGCTGTTGCTCACCGCTGAGACACACACACACAGACACGGCGACAATTAGGATAATGACACAGATCTTAGTCTTCTTAATTGAAATCCTGATACTCACAGTGGAATGGGATTTTGGCGGTTTGGTTTTATTTTTGCTTACGCTATGGAAAATATAAGAATTTGCTTATTTGTGGCAAACAGGGCGCTCCGTGGATGCCGAGGAAATGTACGTGGAAGGGGCAGTGACGGTGAACTTCCTGATGGTATACTGGTTGTCTGTGGTCCTAAAATACCGGGCTTCCCATCCTGGTGCTGGACCTGCCCGTGTGCTCTGCAGCAAGCCAGGGGACCTCTGTAAGTTACTTTTCCTCATCTACAGCGCAGTTTAAGGACACTTCCTATATCACAGGGCAGCTATGGGGATGGCCCACACTCAGCACTAACTAAACATTAATTATCTTTGCCTACGTGACATATGCAAATGGTGACAAAGACATGCTTACATTTAAAATATTAGCATCACACTTGAATTGTAATGCTTTGATGCATTGTAGGTAAGGTGAGCATATAATTAAATGTCCAAACTGGGATGCTTTAGAAGAATGAGAAATGTCAATAACTACACTCCGGCACCAGCCATAGACCAGGAATAGCCTAGAAGGACTGGGACACAGGTTCATTCTAGATACTGCTGAAGCTAAAATAGCAAAAGTGAGCTAATTCATTACAACTCAGATCAGAAATCTGGAGGCAAGGACAAAACATACTATTTTAGAAAAAAAAAAATCTGAAAGCAAGAGTATTTGACCTGGGTCACAGGACGGATTTCTTGAGGTTCAGGAAACCCTTATAACTGGATACAAAATTCTGTGTGCAGCTGTGTTTTTTTTTCCTGAGGGGGCGGGGTCACTGTTTCTATCATACTTTTAATGGTGTGTGTAATCTGTAAGACTTAATAACCATTTTTAAAGCATCATTTCTATTTTATTGTTTCTTATCAAGATTTATTTTTTAGGGTTTGGGGACTCTCCAAAGTCATGTGGTAACAATGACATCTTAAAAAGGTACCAAAATTTCAACACTTCGTATCAATTGAAGGTCAGGGATGCCAATTCTAGACGATGCTAACTCCAGACATTAAAGGAAAAAACAACAACAACAAGAAAAAAAAACCCCAAAAAACCTGCCTCCTTCTCCTAAATTATCCGCTTTACTAATTCCGTGCATAGGGATATTTTTTAAGGGTCAGTATTTCAAAACCATTCCATTTCACTATCTACAACATAAAATCGTAGTTTCCTTTAAAGGTTTTCCTCTTACCAATTTATTCCTTAGTGAATAACGTAGAAATGATATGAGGTACTAAGATTATATGTGGCATTAATGCAAAGCAAAAATGTGGCCTAAAGCATGTTTTATATAACTGCAAATAAAAATGCTAAAAAAACACCTGCTGGATCTTGGACTTTAACCTCCTCCGCTTTAAGCAGGAGTCCTTATTATAATCCCGAGCTTCCAACTGGACGACAGGGTTGCCCTTCCAGATTTCACTACCCTTCCTTCCAGTGAAGTGGCCTCCTGGATGAGGGGCTCCCACATGATGTAACCTTGGAAGGGGGAGGGGAAGGGAGGAGGGGAAAATCTCCGATGACTGGTTTCAAGTTCAAATTCTTTATAGACGGCCCGAAACTGTGGTCAGCTTTCCGCTGTAAGCAACACACAAGGTTTACTTTCTTTCCTAACTTTCATGCTGCCAGAATACACATGTACTTTTACTTTCTTAGGAGAAAATGTGTCATTTGATTTCTTTCCAGTTTATGTACTCGTGCCAACAACTAAAATGCTTAAAGAACCAAAATGAATTACTACCCAGAAACGGTGGTCAAAGTTCCAAAATTCGATCAATAAAATTGCTCATCTACTCACAAATTAATCTTCAGCCAGTAAAGTTACACATTTTCGAGGTTATGAGCACACCTGCACCGTTAAGCATTTCTTTCACTTGTTTAAGCAATCTTCAGAAGCATATAAATATTTATAAAAGCAAGCCTACTATTTTTACCCACATATAATTTTCTTTTTCTGCAGCAAAACCTTGTTAATTCTTTTACAACTCATAAGCCTCCTGAAGGCAGGGTCTGTACCCTTGGCAGTTTGGCGTGGGTAAGCATCAGCACGATGCCCTGCGCATCGAGGCTAATCCAGAAACGCTCACCCAGTCGCATTTAATAAATTCAGATCCTCCTGATTCTGAATTTACAAGGGGGCCAATTTTCAGTTTTCATTTGTATCATTCATAAAAAATTTGCAAGGCAACTCAAGAGACTAAATAAGGGGCGATTTAGGTTACTAAGTAGAATGTTTTTTAAGAACTTCAAAAGCAGTATCTATACCCAATTAATGCCTGCATTACGTGAACCACACGTCGCCCAAGAACACGGCCAGCTCAGATTGAGTTCTGCATGTGTATCTGGAGAGAGTGTTTCTCTCTCTTATTTACTCTCATCTTCCTGAAATTAGTCCAAATTGCTGATGTTTGACTACATTTTGTGATCTCTATCGAGTAACCACTTAGAGCCTCCTCTAACTTTCCATTCTCTTTTGTTTGTTATCATCAGCCTGTGAAACCGGAGAACGCTGCCAAACATAAAGCAGGGAAGTGTGAGATATGCCTAAAATATAAGTCACAGTATATTTGAGGATTTGGGTTTCTTTCTTTCTTCCCTTCTTTTTTTTTTTCCCTCAAGCAATCAGCAGATCAAATTCTTCTTCCCTGTCAAGCCTTCCTCTATGCGGAAGATCTGAAATTTGCTAAAATAGGTCTCTCGGTGTGGTTATGAAGGGTACGAAGAACAGAAATGAACACTGTTAAGGTCTGTTATAGGAGTTCCCTTTCATTTCAGAGCCACACTGGCTGAGAGGCCCCAGCGAGGACATGGAACGGCAAGATCTCCTTAAATGTGAAGGTTATTCCTTCCGTGAACCACCGAATCTATATACGTATGTTTATAAGGAGGGAGTATACCACGGGACCTAGGTTAGTAATTTCTCCTCTCTGTTGGTGGAAGGCCAGCCAACCTAATAAAGCCTGGTGAATTTGCATGACCCTACCAGGCAGACGACAAGACGCAGTCTATGATGGCACGCGCATGCGCACACACACGCACACACACGCACACCCCACCAGTCAACCAACTCTTTATTTTTTCCCCCCCAATCAACTCTTAAAGCTGGTCTAAATTCTATGCTTGTCAACTCTCCCACGGAGGGGTAGGAAGGGACTCAAAACATCTTATTTAGCAAAACCAGCATTCAAGATGGCCCCCTCGCCCCGCACTTTTTATACAGACTGAAGTGCTCAGCAGAATGTGTTAGGTTGGTTTTGACACTGTCTTTGCCAAGAAAAATGAAGCTCTCTGTATCATACTCTTCTGGTGGCTAAAAACCTTATAACGGGCAAGAAAAAGAGCCCTCAAAAGGAAATCCCCTGAAACTTTACTTCATATATTTAGCCCTCGAGCAACTTCGTTCCTCTTGGAAAAGAAGTTACCTAAAAATGCCATATGTCTTTAAAAAGCAAGTATGAGGGAATATAAGTCTAGTATAAAAAAATTACATATGATATTCAATACTGAAGAGCAGTGCATCAGACAGATTGTGTATGTGTGTACTTTTTAAAATTATCCCTAACCAAAGCTCTACTACGTGTAAGATTCCCACCTCCCCCCAATAATATATTGTCATTTTTCCAATGCACTTGAGGCCTGATAAATTCAAGGGGACTCACAGTATTTTTAAGGCTGTTAGAGCTCCAAGAGGGAGGTAAAAAGAATGGACAGTCATTTGAATCACTGAGTGACAGGCTGGGCTAGTTTCCTGTATACATTAATAAATTAGAATTTTAATTGTGTCTCTGTCTGCAGGAGATGCCCCAGCACTTTAATATGTACCAACAATTGGCTATGTTCTGGAATCTGCAATGTGGCCTCCGCAGCTGACCTCTGAAACACAATTCCCAGTCTGACTACGGAAACTGTTCAGTTTGATCCTTTCAACTTATTTGAATCCTGACAAATAAGCTCACAGCTGAAAGGTCAACCCAGTCATATTTCATCCTCCAGAGCTGTTCTTAAGACATCTGCCCAACAAAGCACTTCTTATAGCACCTGACATGGGACCTCAATGGCATCGTACCTCATTAAAAATGTCCCCAGCATTCACGCACATGAAAAGGCCTATGGATTGGCGATGATGATTTACCAAATAACTAACCGGTTTTGAAAGTGTGAGTCCACAACGCACGTGGTCACCCAACTGTTCCCATGAAGCGTTACTTTAGTGCCAGACTTGCCCTAGACAGTGACGGCTTCCCGAGTTGATGTACAAGAACCAGGACCTGTTCCCCAAAGGTCAGTTAGGTCTTTGCAGGATAATCTGGCAACTGATGTTGGTTCACTCTGATCTAAGTCAACACAAGCTGGAATTTGGGTTGACCTCATGGTCAAAGTCACCGGCGCCAAGTTATGCCCAACAGCTGCCAAATACAAGTTCTGTCCCCAACTCATCTTCCCTTTCTGTTTGGAGGCTGCCCACTCTGAGCTATGCGAGCAGCGGAATCACGTAGTCCCTGCAAGTGCCCCGGCTCAGATGTGAGCAAAAACACCCCCGTCAAGTCTCTTCAAAATGTCTACTACAATTTCGACTCCAAGTCAAAAATCCAAATTACATTTTTATGAACGCACTTTTCCTACTCCATCAGCCCCTGCCCTTAAGAGGCCTGAAATCAGAAGTTGCTAAAACAGTCTTCTTTGATACCTTTACACAAAAATCACCTGCCATTTTTCATTAATGATCCAGGAATATTCTGAACATATCCACTAAAGAGCAAAGTATGTATGACATTGATGACTGGGTATATGAAAAGTACGGTATCTTCCTCCATCCTCCTAAGAGTTCTTGACACTATTGACGCTTTGGGACGGATGATTCTGTGCTGTGGGGGGGTCTTCCTGTGCCGTGTAGAATCAGTTAAGTAGCTTCCCTGACCCCTACCTATTAGTTGTCAGGAGCACCATGCCCTGCCCCCGGGATAACCAAAAATTGTCTAGATACTGGCCTTTGTCCCTTGGCGGGGGGGGGGGGGGGGAGGTAAAATCACCCCCAGTTGAAAACTACTGTACTAAAGTTACTGTGTGGGGGGGTATCATGTTTCCAGCCCCATCATGAGAGAACGGGGTGACCTATCTTGAGTACTAGGACCTTTGTCTCCTTGGTGCTACATGGTGCCTCTTAAGCAACCCACACCTGCAACTACTCATCCTCCTATTATATCAACTCATTAGGAGATCTTCCTCCCAACGACCACACTCCTGGTTGAATAGACCTTTTTTTCCCCCCAAAATGTCATCCTCTGCTGGTTCAACTAAAAAATGCACCTTCTGCAGAAGATTTTCATACACGATTTGCAACTCCCAACACAATCCACTTCCGAATGGCTTATCAGCTCTCCCAAAATGTATAATGTCAATTTTTTCAAAAAAGAATGATCACCTGAAGGGCTGGCTGCTTGTCATTCCTCTTGGGAGATTTTAATCCACTAACTTGCTGCTGTTGTTGCTGCTGGAGGAGAAGCTGTCTGGCCACTTGAAGTGCCTGGAAAGAAAAATGGAAGAAACATGTTTGTGTGAGTACCCATGTTCGGGGCTTCCTTCACATCAAAGATTCCAGGAAGTACATGTTAGGATGGGATCCTGGCTTTTGCATTTCCAGGCAAATGAAACAGCAAACAAAACTTCCCACCAGTCTAAGTCGGGAAACTTTCCACATTTGGTTTACATTTTCTTAGATGGAGTCAATGGCGTAGCCGGTTCTTTAGGCCTCGCAATCCAAGCAGATGCTCTAGTCCTACCATCGATGTTGATGTCACTTGGAGCATGAATGACTGCGACCCGGAGGAAGGAAAGACCTGGACCACAGACACAAATTTAGGAGACAACAAAGGGGCTCTTTTTGGAGGCACCTTCATCCTCCAGTTTTTCTTGGGGGAACTTGAGAGCTGAAGGCAAAAGTAAGATTTTGACCTCTTCTGAGCCCAAATAAAGAGGAGACGTTAAATGGTGAAACACGCTATGGATAAAGGTATGTGGGAAGGAAGATCGAAACAGGTAAGATATACCCAGGGTGACCTGGAGAGATTATGTAAGAAAAAAAAATGTAGCAAACGTGACCTCTAGGTCAACTCGAAAGGTACATTATGTCTGTAAACAAAATTGATCATGCCTAATACAAAACACCTCTTTTAAGCTCATAACATAGGTGGTCTTTATGTAAAGGCAGAAACGAGCAGTCATTTGAACTGGGGATAAAGCAAAGGTAAATAGGAGAGTCCTCCCGAGTGCGGAATACAGGCTGACCAAACTTTGTTAAAAGTTCAAAATAAAAAAGAAAAAAAAAAGTGTCATCAAGAAACCCTCAAGAGAACATTTACTGTCAAAGAATTTAACAGAAATCATAGCCACACCTTTCCAAAGAGGGCAGCAGGATCAGCAACAGAAGACTGAAGTTTGCAGACAACGTGCTAAAAAATCACATGAGAAGTTAGGCTATTTGAGTTAATTTGGCTGAGAACCAAGAATGTTCATGTGCCAGAGATGTCAAGAATGTTCATCAAATGATGTGCTTAGAGTTTAGAGACAGAATGAGATTTCTTGGGGATTACATCAAAAATAATTTCTATATGGTAACTGATTATTTGTGCCTAAAAGAAGATGAACAGGGAGATGTGGTTGCCAGAGCAAAAGGGTCTGATACTAGAAATCTTTGAAAGTGTGCACGATGGACTTATGATGGTAGAGTGTTCCTCAAGGAGAAACAAAGACTTCATCTGTGTAAGAAAATAATGTCTATAAGTTCCCCAAAATGTTACAGTGACACCATGGAATGAGGGAGAGGTAGGATGTCCTGGAGGGCCCTGGGCACTGAACTCAGGGTGGAAGGGAAAAGAGAGTGGTCAAGATGACTGTTCATGAACAGACACCTGAAAGTGTTGAATCAGCAAGAGTAGCACTTCTAAAAGGACCATTTCACTCAACTGAGCTCCTAACAGTAATACTGTAACAAAGAGTATTTTTTAGACATTTTGTAAGGTTGAGCGGTGCCTTTGTGTCTAAAAGGCGCAAAGGGAGGCAATGAAACAGACGCACAGATAAACAGATGACCAAGAAAAGATCTTGGGAAAGACGGAACCTTCCTGTCCCACCTCCCTATGACACCCACCCCCTTGTCCCAGGGAGGCCTTCTGCCTACAGAACTCACCACCACCAACCCTTCAGATGCAATGTACAGGCTATTTCGTCTGTGAAGGGAGAGACATGTTCGAGAAAGCCTGCCTGGAAGAGCCTCCAGAAGAGAGGCTGTCTGAGAGGGGCATCTGGAAGCCAAGACGCCTGGGAGAGCTGCCCGAGACTCCAGCCTGCTGTCTTTGAGGAGGATTCACCATCACTGGACTCCGGGTTTCCTTGTCTCCTTGGAGACGCTCAGTACATGCGTAGGTGTAAAAGTGGGCAGAGTGAGGATTTCATTTATATCATATAAGAAAAATAGTCCCCTTTGCAAGGTGCCTGCAGGAGCAAAAGCCTCTCCTCCTACTATATATGTTCTCTTAACTATTTCACAGGAGGGTTTTACAGCTTTTTAATGTAGGAAAGGGAACCGCCACGTATTCTAAGTGCTTGCTTCAGAGTTCCCAGAGTAATGAACAGATCAGCGAAGAAGGGTCTGGCTGCTGGCTGGAAAAGCAGGTGGAGGAACTGTAGATGGCAAGGAAGAGAGAGTGCAGAGAAAGACATGGTAAGGAAGAGGAGAAAGGTTAGAGACATTTGTCGCTAAAACAGGGCAAGCAAAGCAAAGCAAAATGACACAAACACCACGGTCGCAAATCTTTGTTAAAATTATTTACCATGTTTCACCAAGTATTTGGAGAACAGCTATTCAGTTTTTAAATAACCAAGTCTCAGAGAATCTGTACAGTGAAATCCTCATTTTGGCAAAAGGGATGGTATTTCATGTTTTTTTTTAAACACACACACACACACACACACACACACCACACACACACACCACACAACTATTCTTATGCTCTCATAAGTGCACTTGAACCAAAGAAAGTATAGGACTCAAACCTAAGTTTTCAGGGAATGTTTACTGAGCTGGCGGTATACATTCCCAAATTCGCTAGTGAAATCCTTGTGATTATTTTACTGGTTTTTAAGAAAAGACGCTATTTGGGTGTACAACGTCGTTTTTTAGACCCAACTGGAGCACATGAACTTAAATAATCATGTAATGAACTCCAGCTACCTTACAGCATTTCATACCGAGCCCCGCTAAAGAAGATAATCAAAGACAGCAGCCCAGGGCAGAAAAGGCTTTGGGAACTTGTAGGAACACAAGTGATATTTCAGTCAAACTACCAAAGAGAGAAGAATACAAGATGGAGATAGGTGCAAACTGGCTTCCAACTTTTATTCTCAAAATGAACGCAAACACGCAAAATAACTTCAAATGTCTGGGATGGAGAGGCAACACTAGTATAAATTATTCACCTTGATCTGAAATGTTATGGATTGTTCCACAATAATTTCCTGGCCTTATCCTGATTATGGGAACAAAGTTGGAGCAAAGTGTTAAACCTGTCCTCCTCCCACTCCCAGATCAACTGAGGTCTCAACAAGCATATTAAAAGATAATTTATTAGAACTTATAAAGTGCTGTGAAATCAACCACCAAAGGGCATTTGCTTTTCCGATTTCCAGTGTATATAAATCACTGGATCTAGATTTTAAACTGTCATAAAAAAGAAGAGAAATAAATCCTTGTGTACAAGACTACACATTTGAGCATTATCATTATAATATGAGCTGTATTCCATAATTTATAATATGAATCTCTGGTATTACTGCTTGTAGAGAGTCAAAAATGTTTATTGTTGCATTCATGGTTGGTCAGTAGAAAATCTGGAATGACTGATGGGATGCCCTTTGGAAACCACACCAGAGACCACTAGTTACCCACACATGCTTATTTGATAGTCAGTCTCAGAGATATGTTCCAAGACAACTGAAGAGTGAGGATGGACTTTTCTTATTTTTATAACCATATCTCAATCACATATGGAGAGAAGTTACAATATCCTGTTTGAAGATAAATGAAATCCTTTGGATACAGAATACACAGATGTATGGCTATGTGTTTGTGTGTGTATGCAGGAGAAGAAAAGAGGGTTGGTGAGGGGTGGGGAGAGAAAGAGAAAGGATATGAATAAATGAAAGAATTTATCTTTTAAGAATCAAGGATCAAGTCTGACTCAAGTTCCAGGCCAAATGCTAATGTAAATAACTTAAAAGGTCCCATCCCATCTCTGGAGACCTTTTACTGTTGATGGCGGTGCCTGGGCTGGGTGGAGTCAACACTTCCTTTATAACAGATGTGACAATTGCTTGGCACTGGACAACTTGGTGCTGTATTGAGTGCTGGGCTCTGGTTATAAGAAAGACGTAGTTGGAAGATGTCATAGTAAGGGGGTGACCGATAAAACCAGGCACTTAAAGCCAAGATGCAGGCACTCACAGCTATTTTCCTTGAACAGATAAAATAAATGGCTCGGTGAGCTAACAGAGGAAAGGGTTGGAAGGTGTGCACGTACTGTCTTCATCTGTGGACTGGCCAGCCGCGCCCTCTGCCTTCACTACCTATGCCCCGATCGGCACAAGGGGTCAAAACTGCCTTAGGATCAACGCCCTATGGGCCACAACCACCTCAGAGTACTCAGAGTCAGGGAGTGGGTGCTTGGTTGCCAGTTTGGCAGGCCACGCTTTTATGCTAACTGGGGCCTGGGCATTTCTGACACACCTTCAATGCTACTGGTTCAAAATTATGTCCTTCTCTTGAGGGCCTTCACCTTCTTAGCAAGTGCCATCTGTCATTTACAAATTATGCTTCACATAAGCATCTTTACAACTTTTGAGCTATTTATAGCTGGAGTTCAGAGCAGGTGTTTATACTTTAGGGGCCAGGTATCCCCCTGTTTAGCATGCTTATTAAGGTAGCCAATGTTCAAAAACATGTTTACCATATTTTAAGAAACGGCAGTAAGTTTATATAAAATGTGATTTGAATAAGCATACACATATACATAAGGTAAACTGGAAGAAGGAGAAAACTTTCATACCAGTTTTTACACATCTCTTGGTGACGAGGCCTGAGATAAGCACCGATGCTTGGTCCCTCAAAAATATGACTAACTGCAATGTCTTAGGTCTTGGGTCAGCAACCTACAGCCCATGGACCAAATCCCTCTGATCAGCTGTTTGTGTTCTGCCCATGAGATGAGAACAGTTTTTACTTATTTAAATAGTTGGGGAAATAATAAAAGGAAGAATATTTTGTGACATGTGAAAATTACATGGAATTCAATTTTCAGTATCCACAAATAAAGTTTTATTGGAACACAGTCATGTTTGTTTCATTACATACTGTCTATGCCTGCTTTTGTACCACAAAGCAGAGTTAAGTACTTTCAACACAGACCGTATGGTCCGCAGAGCCTAAAATATTTCCTATCTGGCCCTGTACAGGAAAAGTGTGCCAAGCCGTGCCTTGGGTTGCTATCTGTATTCTGAGATTCCCCGAAGATTCCACTGGACACAATTTTATAAAAACAAAGCTTGCAATCGGTTGCCCAAAATAAGCTTAGGAGTTAGCTGACATGCATGGACCTTACTAATTTGCTGTTCTTAAAGCTAAAAGTCCTATTTGATTTTCCAGAAAGAACTGGGACGTGAACACAAAATATATCCGTGTGCTCCTCTTTCTGAAACTATTTAAAACGAGTTGCAAACTTTGACTATGTGTTTCTTCTCGCAGATCATTTACACCAGTTCAGAGTGAATCTCCTCAATTGGGTGTGAGGTCCCGAACCCCATCAGAATGAAGACAGCATGTGCTATTGGCCAGCGGAGAGAAGTCGGTAATTTCCTGTCTGCCCTGACAAGTTGTCCCACTTCCAGCTTCAAAGGCTGCTCTGAGTCAACCACCCTTCCTCTAATTTCTTTTCCTAGACTCTCCCCACCCCTCAAGATCAAACCTGTTTCTCAGATAATTTCCCAGGCTAATCAACAGTCACTGTGCGTATGGGGGTGGGGGGAAGAGATAGCAATAAAAGCAGCATGGGAAGCTTAGGAGGGAAGAAGTTATGTTCTCGTCCATATTTCTCAACCTCTTGATGCGCCTCGAGTACCTCTAGAGAGCTTCTCTCCCCCCATAAAATAATCTGCTATCTTGGTGCAACCCAGCAACTAACTACCACCTTAATAAGAGTGCTCATCACTTAACACAATCTAAGGATCACTCTGTAGCCAGACCTGGGACTGAGTATACAGAGAAACTCCATCACCTCCTTCCTTTAGACACAGTAAACACTCCAAGGCAGGAAGGAAAGCACGTTTGTGGGTCACTTAAAAAAAGAACGAACAGTGGCTGATGGGACTAGATGTGTAGATGCATTCATACAGAATCAACAGCACTCCAAAGCAGTGGTTCTCCAACAGGAACGCCAATGGGAGGAAAAAAGTGATTTACAAATGGAGCACTTGCTTATCACAGGAAAATGGAAAAGGAAGCTAATCTCATAGAGGGATTTGCCCCAGGAAAGATTCTGATTCTAGTGATTGTGTAAATATTACATGCCAAAAGAAAGAAAACACTACAACAGACCATCAAGTCATGTTACCAGCATCCTAAGTAAAAAACAAAAAGAAAACCCACTTCCCCCATTAAAATTTTAATATATGGGGGTAACAACCATCAAAAAATCATCAGAGAGCCTTTAACAATCTCTTTGCACCAGTCACTGTTTGGTCTACTTGGTGAGAATGCAAATAAGGGTGCGCACTCTGAACATTCATCGGTAGTTGATTCACTTGACTTGACCCCCATCCCCACCCAGCCCTGCTCAGAGCAGGTGGGGCAGGCAGCAAAGCCTTAGATCAGCTGGGATACTGGACTTGAGTCAGTGACCTAAAAGGGAGAGGTTCCCTTTTGCTCCACCCATCCTCAGAGTTCTAGCAGCTGGAGAAAGTATTGTATACTCCAAGACATTCCATAATAGCTGATATTTAGATAGAGATGGATTTCTCAGAATGTTCCAGTCTTTGCAAATGAGTTTATGAGACAATATCTAGACAGACATGATGAAAACCTGGAGTAGAGACAACCCCATGTCTACAGAACTGGAACATTATGTGTTTGAGTTGAAATCCAAAAGGACAGGAAATGAAAAAGTCAAAGATACCTCTGACATGGTCCCACCTGCACAAGGAGGTATGGTTGCGGGCAGTGTCATCCATGGGTGTGGGGGTGGGAAGGGATGGGGCCAGGACACAGCATCCCTCCACCACCTGGACCACTGCAATTTCTTTATCACCCCATACCAACCAGGACCTCCACCTTCCAGATCTACTCAAGCCGGGTTTCCCAAATCCTTACCGACATGACTTTCTGTTCTTCACACAGGACGGTTATCACTGCTATGACACTTAACACTTGAGTTCTGCACTTCAGCTTTACTTTAAAATGTAACAAATAAGGTAAAGACCTGACAGGGGTATGTTGGGAGTTAGGAGTTTTTTAATGTTGGCAATCAATTAGAGTGTGTTTTCCTAGAAGAAAAGATGACAGACAGTATTTTCTTTCCTTCTTTCTTCCTTCCTTTTTTTCCTTTCTTTTTCTTTCTCCCTCTTTTTTTTTTTTTTTTTTAAAGAAGAACTGGGATGAAAGAGAACAGAACTGGGTCACTGTGTTCTTGTGCCATGCCATGATCTGCCAGCATTCATGCCCTAGGGCTCAGACATGATCCCATGCCCCAAGTACAGGAGATGTGGACACAGAAATATCAGAAATCCTAAACAGGAGGAGGCATTCTGCTACAAGTCCCACCCCCAAAGGAAACCTAGGGGCAGAAAGGGGTCAGAAAACCCTATATTTACTTGCAGTTATGAGTAATTTCTATTATTTAAGTATCCGCATAGAGGATACTTGCCGCCAAAGAAGGTAAAGGTTAGGAATTTTCATGAGACAAAAAGAAAAAGGATATCTATGATCCTCTTGCAAAATCAGCTGAAATAAGTTTAATGGCTATAAACAGTCAGGAAGTCTGTTTGAAGTCTCTTATAAGAGGAGACAAAAACCCCACCATCATACTCCTACTCCATATACCTATTAACACAGGGCCCTATAACCGCCTTGTGGAGGCACTGGTTGGCTGCTCCTTGCTGGAGCCGGTGCCAGACGCTGAATCACCACCACCGAGTCTCCGGCACCTGAGTTGTCTTTGGAGGGATTCCATCCAAGCACTGCCCAAGCCTGAGCCTGTCTAGCTTGAACGAGTCGGCAAGACCACAGCCTGGGGCACCATGACCGTGGGCAACACTAGCATTGCAATGAAGTAAAACAGAAGTCAAGTTTATTAGCAAATGTCTAAAATGTTAAGTTAGGTGCTGCATCAAACCCGTTTCTCCTTGTTAAGGAAGGACCAGATTGTGCCCAGAAAGAAAGAAATACATTGGCCCATTTCTTCTCCAAGTTCCCAAAGTAAAAAATATGGGGGTCAAATGCAAGGATAAATGAATCAAAGGGCTCTATTAACTTGCTGTACGAACCTGTTGTTTTCTGCAATTGTCTTTTATGAGGATGCAGCCCAGCCACTCTCATTATGAATAATCCAGATTCATATCTTTTCAAACCTTGGGATGAGACCTGCTAATTTTGAAGCTTGCAGAAGAATCTGGCTAGAATCATGTTCAAAATAAAGGAGAGGTTTCTATGATTTTACTACTAACACTGAACCTAGTTTCTACTCAAATACAGTGCTGTATTCCTTTGCTCCTTGTAATGTAAGTCACACATACTTGGGATGTCCTATGAATGCCTTGCTTTGCAAAATACCTTCCTTCTCTTACCTGAACATTGGGGAAAGAAACAAAAGTGAAAGCCAATTTAAAGGCAACATTCCAGCTGAGATGAAAGACAAAAAAAAAAAAAAAAAAAGAAAGAAAAGAAAAGAAAAGAAAAGAAAAAAGAAATAGAAGTGGAAAGAGAGGAAAGACCCAAACCAGACCAATAATCTAAAATTTGGAACTACTCACTCTTGGCCAAAGTTAACCAGAACAAAAATTATAATCATCATCATCTCCAATAATTTACATTTCTCAGAGCAGTTACTGCAAATAGCGAAGATTACACTAGTATAACAATTTGAGAAATAAGGACCATCTAGAAACAGAGGAGTGAGTGTAGTAACACCCTGCATTTAGGGTACTAAAATAAAAACAATGTATTGAATTGCTTACCATGGGCCAGGCACTCCACCAGTTAGTTCCTTTAGACTTATTATCTTACTTCTTGTTCCCAACATCTCGAAGGGAAGCAAGGCAAAGTTTTATGATTACCAATTTAAAGTGGAAAAATCATGAGATGGAGAGGTTCAGTGACTTGTCCAAGGTCACAAGTCTAGTAAATGGCTAGGACAGAAAAACAAAAACAAACAAACACTGTCTCATGCAAACTTGACACTCACATTCTACCAAGGTCCCTGGTTAGACCAAATATGGCTGCAGGTTAATTCTGGCAAAGGGATATGCAGTCCTACAGAGCCAAACATGCATGAATGAATGCAGGTCCTTTGTTTTCAGGATGAAGGGAAAGGCGTCTGTCTTCCCAGTATCACACCTTTTAATGTAACTTCCCCACACAAAAGACTCGCTTTCTTCAACCAGATCCTTCCATTCCCAGGATTCTTGGTGCTATGGCCACATCTGCAAATTTGCCCTCCCCTCCTCTGCCCACATTTACAAGGCATCTACGTGTCTTCTCCATTTAAATTCTACTTTTTCCAGACAAATACTGCATGATCTCACTTATATATATGCAATCTAAGAAGGTCGAACTCCTAGAAGGAGAGTAGAAAGGTGGCTGCCAGACATTGGGGGGGGGGGTAGGAAATGGGGAGATGTTAGTCAAAGGGTACAAAGGTTTAGTTAGTTATGCAGGATGAATATGTACTAGAATTCTTATGCACAGCATGGTGCCTATACTTAATAATACCGTATTGTGTTTTTGAAATTTGCTAAGAGGATTTTTTTTTAAAGATGTATTTGTTTATTTGAGACAGAGAGAGAGGGAGGGAGAGAGCAGGGGGAGGAGCAGAGGGAGAGGGAACAAGCAGACTTTGTGCTTAGTGTGGAACCCGACGTGGGGCCCCATCTCCCAACCCTGAGATCAGGACCTGAGCCAAAAATCAAGAGTCAGATACTCAACTAACTGAGCCACCCAGGCACCCCACTAAGAGAATAGTTCTTAAGTTAAAACTCATTCCACATACAAAAGGGTAACAGTGTAGAGGTGACGGATAAGTTAGTCTGAGTGTGGTGACCTTTTCACAATGTATACATATGTATAAAAACATCAAGTTGTATTCATATACAATTTATTTATGTCGAAGATATCTCCATAGAGTTGTTAAAAAATAAAAAAAAATGGAAAATATTAATACATTCTACTTTTCCTAAAAACTCTGCTTGTAATCTAATTCCTTCCAGCAGCAGTGTTCCCGGATGTCCTCTGACTCAAGGGACCGATGCTAGTCATGAATCCCTGTAGTGTCTGAGCTTCTATGGCTGTGACGGCCACCCCCAAGAAGGCGGCCCGGAAGGAATGAATGCACGTAGCTACACCTGTTCTCCCTCACACTGGGCTTCACCTCATTACCTATCCGAGTTCATCCAGCTTCTCTGTGATACCAATGCTGTTGCCGTTATCCCTTGATGCTCATTCCTTCCCCAAGCCCTAGGAGGGACAAGCCCCGTTCTTTGGTTCAGCTGGGCCAAGGGTGGAATTTTTCAAAAGAAGCATTTCATGATGCCAACAACAGAGAGGCTGAACTGAGAGAGCACAGATTTCTTCTCATAAATTAACACAAGTCCAGCCCACCTCAGCGTTAGACACCTGGGTCTTTGCTCCGCCTTCATCTAAGTTAGACCCACCTCTCCCACCTACCCGGTATGATTGCTGGCCCATGTTTTTTTTAACCCACTGCGGATTCCCACACTCTGCTATAACCACTCGCTTTTTTGTTGGGGGGGGGCATTAAATCACTATAATCTCTCTTTTTTAAGATTTTATTTTCATTTATTTATTTGAGAGAGAGAGAGAGAGAGGGAGGTGGAGGGAGAGCAGGAGGGAGAAGGAGAGAAAATCTGAAGCCAACTCCGTGCTGAACAAACCTGATGAAGGGCTTGATCCCACGACTGCAAGATTGTGACCTGAGCAGAAAACCAAGGCGTTCAAATGCCTGAGCCATCCAGGAGCTCCCCACTATAACCTTTTATTAAAAAACATTTTCTCTGGAGGCTTTTTTCCTCTTAGTTTTATTGAGATATGCCTAACATACAATACCATACTTTTTGGTGTACAGCAGGGTGATAGATTAGACATATTTATTGGTATGTTGTGATATCTATATGATATAAAGATAGACAGAGATCTCGAAATGACTACCAGAGTAAGTTTACTTAACATCTATCGCCTCACATCGTTACAATATTTTTCCTTCTAACGAGAACTTTTAAGATCTACTCTCTTAGCAACTTTCAAATATATGATACAATATGGTTAACTTTAGTCACCATTCTGCACATTACATTCCCAAGAACTTATTTATCTTATAACTTTAAGTTTGTAGCTTTGGACAACCTTCCCTCCCCTGCCCACCTCCCACCTGCCCCCGCGCCGGCCTCTGGCAATCACCAGTCTGTTCTGTTTCTGTAGGTTTACTTAAGGTAGATTCCACATACGAGTGAGATCACGCAGTATTCCCCTCTCTCTGTTTGACTTATTTTACTCAGCACAGTGCCCCTAAGGTCCAAATATGTTGTTGCAAATGGCAGGATTCCCTTCTTTTTTATGGGTGAATAATAGTCCGTACATGCCACATTTTCTTTATCTGTTCATCCACCAATGGCCATTTAGGTTATTTCCTTGTCTTGGCTACTGTAAATACTGCTGCTATGAATGTGGCAGTGCAGGCATCTCTTTGAGGTAGTGATTTCATTTCCTCCGGATATATATCCAGAAGTGGAATTGCTGGATCATATAATAATGCTATTTTTAATTTTTTATGGATCCTCCATACTGTTTCCACAGTGGCCGCACCAATGTACATTCCTACCAACAGTGCGTAAGGGCTCCTTTTATCCACAGCCTCGCCAACCCTTGCTATTTCTTGTCTTTTTGACAATAGCCATCCTAACAGCTGCGAGGCACTATCTTCCTGTAGTTTTGATTTGCATTTCCAAATAACCGTATTCTTAAAATGACTGTGGTTCCTGGTTAATGGGGATGAGGAAGATAATAATAAAAGTTGTTATTTTTTGACTATTTATTACCAGACAGGTACTGAAGAGTACACACACATTATCTCATTAAATTTTCACAATTCTTCAAGGGATTATTACTCCCAGTTAAGGGACGCCTGGGTGGTTTCAGTCAGTTAGGCATCTGACTCTTGATTTCGGCTCAGGTCGTGATCTCAGGATCGTGGGATCGAGCCCCACTTTGGGTTCTGTGCAGCCCCACAGTGGGGAGTCTGCTTGAGAATTCTCTCTGCTGTCCCTGACCCTTCCCCCCCCGTTCATGTTCTCTCTCTTTCTCTAAAAAAATAAGTCTTAAAAAAATCAATTATTACACCCAGTTAACACATACAGAAACACAGGAACAGAGAGGTTAATTACAAGCAGTAGGAGTGAAGTGTGCACAGAAAGTTCTTAGCACAGTATCTGTACATGATAACTACTTATTAAATATAACGTATCACTACAATACATTACCCCATACCTATGAAAATATATTTTGTGGGAAGCAAACATTCCTATTTCCCAGTAATCTCAAACCAGTCATTGTCCTCTTTACAGAGGCAATGAGAAAACCACAGCATCCTCTGTTGAACCAAAAGGAATCAAAGGCAGACACCGTTCGTTGTATCAAAAGCAAGCTGAGGCCAAGAGGGATCTGTGATTTGCCCAGGGTCACACAGATGACTTGTAGCCAGGAGTCCTGGCTCCTTCTGCTGGCAAAGGCACTTGAGCAAGCCTGGCTCTTTCTGACCCTCACCAAACCCTAACCAAGCCTTGCCTTGACTCTTGGATCAATACGGCAGGCATGGCTGCCTCGAGGCCAAACAGTGAGCTAGCCGGGAGGATGGTACTCACGCTGCTCCTGCTGGTGAACAACAAGATGATCGCTAACACTGAATGCCAACTGTGGATCTGGCTTGCTTCTAACGTGCTTTACGTAAACAGAACGTTTACATAATATGCCAAAGGTCACACAGTTTGGATTCGAATCCCTTCACTGTACTTCAGGAATGACACAAGCCAAAACGGCCACTAATCCACAGATCCATGGATTTGGAGTTCTTCCATTCGCAGAGAACTAGAACTACTTGCTAAACAGAACGGATCTTTAAGGAAACAAAAATTTAGAAATGTTTGGAAGAATTGAAGCCACAAAGGTAATCTTATAGGCAACTTCCTGATGATTTTATCTCTTATATAAATATAAATGCATATGCTACAGATAGGGACTAGGGTAAAAGAAAAATAGGTTTGATTGCTCTGGTCAAGGAATTAAGAACACTTCCTTAAAAAGGAGATGAAAAACAAAACTTGGTTCATCAGATGGGCAGCCGTGTTCACTGAGTTGTGCTCATAGTGTGACAATGATTTTTGGAACTTCCAGTAACCCCTGTTTAGCATAAGGTGGAACTTGAGTCCTCACGTATGAAGAAATAGGGATTCTCTGGGAACTTGGGGGAATTACTGACCTTGAGAGAATCACAGCAATTCCAAAGAAAAAGAAATTAGCTTTCAGAAATATTAATGCATTTACCCAGAAGCAGCCGGAGTGGTGGCAGAGCTAACACCCGTCATTCTATCTGGATGTGAACCCATTCTACCTGATTTGAACCCCAGCTCCACCACCTGCTAGCTGTGTGACCTTGGGTAAGTTACTTAACCTCTCTGTGCCTCGGTTCCTTCATCTGTAAGAATGGGAGGAGGTAACAGTTCCTACATCACAATCAATACATGTAAAGTACACAGGCTAGGGTCTGACATTCAGTAAGTGATTCTTCAGTGGCTTCTAAAAGCACTTCACACACAGTCACTGATTATGAAAGTGATAAGCTCCTGGTAGAAGATATGGAGGATGCCTACATTAATTAGGAAAAGAAAAAATAAAGTGTCCTATCATCACCTACATATTGGTACCACTGTCAGCATTTGGGAGTATGCTTAAGGGAAGTAATTTCCTTAAGCAAAACTGGAATCATATTATTGATGGTCTTTTGAAAATTAGTTTTTAAAATTAAAAGCACATTTTTTAAGAGGGAGTTTTCAAATCTAATTTCTATACTCAGGTTCAAATAAACGGTACCGAAGACCAAAAAACCTAAATACTACCACCCTACTCTAGAGACTTCTGAAAAAGCTTTCAACAAAAGACTTTAGACAGCAAATGGCACATGACTAATTTTTTCACTGGCTTAGTAACCACAGCAGGGAGGCTTAAGACGCACCAGAATTGAAGAATCACATAGTAACATCTAGAGTTAACAGAATGTTTCAGTTCTTTTGCCCCCAAAGCACCCAACGACAGAGTAACTTCTGACTCAACTTTGCACAGCCAATAAGCACTGTCTGTTTCTTAGCAGAGAACAAATGAACTTGATTTTTGTGGAAGTTAAATTGCCAACATCATATTGAGTTAATGTGAAATAAAACAAAAATCAAAAATCCCAGCCCATACTGCATCTTAACAACAACAACAACAACAAAATCCTAACTTCGACCCTAAATAGATGAAAATGAAGCTTCAATACTCTTCCCTGACTCCTCCCTCCCCACCATCAACACCGCGCACTCGCTATATTTTCCAGTCCAGTTTCTTCACGGTAAAACACTTTCTCATGAGACTGCCTGTGGTCAGGCTGAATATGGCACTGGAAAAATGCTTCTCATGGCATCCAGATCATACCCATTCCAGGTCTAGCCTGACCATTAAGTACAGACACACCCGGAAATTGTAAACTATTTTAACAACAGGACATTTTCCCACCTCAAAAGTGGGATAATCTTTGCAGCCTACCTATGTCCCAAGGGTGTTCTGAGTATTACCAAGTTAGCATTAGTCAGGCACTTTGATTTCACAGACAAAGGCTCTGTAAGTACAAAGTATGATTATCCAACCCAACTGCCTTTTGGAGAGTCACCCAAGATGACAACAGAGGAGGGAGAGAGGCTCCTGCTTCCATCGCTACCCTCTCCGGAGCAAAGCCACCTCCCAGGGACATACATGCTGGGCCAGACCGGTGCGGGCTGTGCTGTGTCTGACTGTCGGCTGCACTGTTCCCTTATATAGTCAATGAAGAGGGAATCCCTCTGTGTGCACGTTTCCAATCCACATTCCAAAACAGTATAGGCAAGGAAGCAGATTTTCAACTGTGACTTATAGGGCTTGATACGACAGGGCCAGACACTGTGCTAGGATCATGGCCATCACTTTTTCAGGATGTGTCAGGATGTGGATGAAAGAGGAAGCCTCCATAGAAAACCATCCTCGAAGTTATTAAAAAGGTGCTGGTGGGCACACATATGTCAGCGAGAGCGTAAGTATAGAGAATATCTGCGTACAGTTAGGCAAACCCCACCTGAGAATTAAAACGACAACGACAAACTTATATTTTTGGCGGGCTTGCTTTAAAAATCTACACTTAATATAGATTCGGGCCTTTCCCTCTGTCTCTGGAGGCCTCGATCTGAGATAACAATCCCGAAGATCATCACATGCGTTACATAATACTGAAGTCTGGAAGGTGTTTTTGAAGGACAATGAGGCACACGTCATTATCTGGCATTATAGCATCTGCCTGGCACCTTTAAGAGAGGAGCAGAAGTTGGCCTCGAATACATTACACTGCACACTAGTCACAGAAACTCCAGTATATTTTCCTTTAACTCAACTGTTCATGTTTAGATATAAAGTCAGAACAGAGCCTTCTGCTGGGGCTACTGATCTGTCCACACACACACACACACACACACACACACACACACATACACACACACACAGGTGCTTCAAAGAAGTAGAGCTACTGAGGCAGGCATAACGAAGCGGAGCATCTAGAAAAGCCTAACTGCTGAACAACTAATCCTGGGAAATCCGGCACCGTAAATCCATACAACACAATAGATTAATTCTCAGTAAAAAGCCTGGCAAATTCTCAGAAGCCAAAAAGTCTCCTGAGTCTCAAGGGTTAACTCACTCACTTGCCTTTAAAAAAAAAAGACACATATAATTTCCTTTTATCATAAAACAATGCATTTATTATTTTCTGTATATCTGTTAAAGGGCATGGCTTTCTGAGTGGAAAACAAAACAGAACTTGGTCACATGTTTATTTGCTTCAGCTACTCCCTTCCCCTTCTGATAAATAATCAAACATGCCATCCAGAAAAAACAAAACCAGCGAGCTGGGAAATTTGATGGTCATCAAATAGACTGAGATACCAAGAAAAGCAGCCCACTGTTCCCACACTGAGTTTTCGGCCCCCACACCTACACTAACATCTGAGTAAATACCTCCAGTCACTCTTTCCATTTTCCCTGCAATTACTCCTACTGTTAAACAAATTGTCCTTAAGGCAGTCGCAAACATAATTTTTTTTCCCTGCAAAGTAGAACAACTTCTGAACATTAAAAAAGCCAGCATAGCAATAGCAACACACGCACACTTATTTATTTAATTTATTTAGGTATTTCTTCCATGAGAGGTTCAGACAGCTACAGAGCTTATTTCTTTCTCTATTCTAATAGATGCTGTTTTAGACAATAAAATTTAAGGATATTTAGTCTGGGGACTAACAAACAAGGTTCAGAGCAATAACAATTCCCTTAAGATCAAAAGAGCTAATTTTCCATTTCCTGTCTATTCCCTGACCAGTACATAGTTAAAAAAAAAAAATTAGCACCTGGCTTACCAATTATAGTGAAGTTGGGGGTCAGGGTTGGGGGAGGGGTGCGGAGGGAGGTGGGGGGAGGCACAAGGGGCAACGACATTAGACAGGAAAGGTGGAACCCTTGAAAAAAAATGTCAAACCCTGTGTTAAGAAACTCATTTCACCAGAAAGGACTCAGAGAGCAATCCCATCCGCTCTTCGACACAGAGCGAAGCAGCAGCCCAGGTCCAAGGGCTTTCCCTGCCATACTAATTACCCACAATGAGAATTTTGAAAAGAGCTTTCCAACATCAAAGTTAACAACCATCGCGGAAAGTGAGGCGGGCTTTCTCTTTCCTTTCGCAGCCCACTCCGTTTAAACAATAGTAATATGAATGAGATAATGACCGTGCTTGTTTCAGCAGTCTGACTTTTATTGGCATGAAATTGGTACAAATATTATCAAGACCGATTCACAAGTGATGACGGTGTCATGATGCAAACATCCGAGGACAATTCTGCAGAGGCAGAATTACAAAAGCCACCATCCCTGCACCCTCTCACCACTTGTGATAACAGGAAGAAAAAGAAGGCAACAAAAAACAAAGTCACAAATAAGCCGAGAGGGCTCGAAACTACATTCAAGCTTATTTATACAACCTTCCTGACGACACTCGGCTGCTGACTTAGCTGATTGTATCCCAAGACCCATTTGAAAGCAAGAGTGAATTAACAAGGACTTAGAACCAACCGGTCTTCTCGAATCTCTAAAAAGAAAACCGCCTTTGATGGAGAGAGGAGGGAGGTGGGGGGGGGGGAGAGAAAGCAGTAAACAAGTTGGATCATCTCATTTTGCCCTCCAGAGAATGTCTGCGCAGGAGCAGATCCCTAGTTTAAAAGTTTAAGCCCGCAAAAATGTTCCTTTTTTTTTTTTTTTCTCTGGACACTTACAGAGAAAATGAAGAGTTTGACGGAGTGAGCTCGCACTGTCTGCCTTTGGATTTCCGTCTTCTTGCTGTAGATGGGTTCTGGCTGTTTCTGTGAAGCGGGGGTTGCCGAGTGGTAAAAAAGATGTTTGAATAAACAGGAAGTGCTGTGCGGCTGAAGCACACTCGAGGAGAAAACACACTGGAACATTGCCCTTTGTAGGCAACCTCAGGGACGCTTGCCTCCACAGTAGCTGCTGGGCTCTCACTAAATGACAAAGAAACCACAAGAATTCCTCAAGTAATTCTTCACTTTCAAAGTTGAAAGATCAGTTGGAGCTTGCAGGTAATTTTCAAAGTTGCATTTAGCCCTTGAAGAAATCTATTAATGCTACACATATCTAAATCACTCCAGGTCCGCAAGCAGCAACACAGCATCAGAACCGTGCCCTGGCCAGACCGAGCCCTAGCCAAACAGCTCATTCTCGCAGACAAATACACACCGACAGGGTTTCGGGAAACCTGCTCTTGAGATATTTTTGTGGTGACATTTACATAGGCAGGATGCTTTTAAAAAAAAAAAAAAACAGGGAAGAAAGAAAGAAAATCCAGATTCTGCAGACTTTAGAAGAATTTGTCACATGTATTTTTAAAGAACATATCGTCCTGCATTCCCGGGATATGCCCTTGATCTTGCTTTTGCTGCTTTTCCTTTACATTTTCCTTCTCTGCAATCAACCGAACTACCTGTTTATCTCCAGATGCCTAGCTTGTCTACTCGAACACTCCTTAACCCGCCCCAAACTAATTATTAAAGTCCTGTCTTCCGTCACCCGAGTAACTTGACAGATACTGTAAAGAAAAGTAAACTGCTAAAGGCAGAACAAATCAGCTTGAAAAATAAGATGAGGAGCTGAACAGCCATATTCAATAAAAAAAAAAAAAAGAAAGAAACAGGGGGAACGGGAGGAGGAAGAAAAGGATTCCTTCTGAAAATGTATTGCTGTTGCAGCAATGCTCTTCTGCCACGGAAGCCACTGATTTGTTATTTAGCATGGAATGCTGGACTGTCTGTCATCCAGGTGCTAATACTCGGCTAAAATAACTCATTGTGAACTGTCAGTGGGATGTTTACATAGGCCCCAATCTTTTCTTCATGGAAGGAAATTTTTTACTGGAATTCATCTTCTTTTGATCTCACATTCAAAGCAACGGCAGCTTGATAGACATTCAAGTCTGAAAGCAAATCCAGACGCTGAAGATAAACCGCCAGAATATGACAGGCAGAAGCATCTAAAGCTTATAAAAATGAAGAGAACAGCATGTCGCCTGAGTATTACAATAGCAGAAATCAAGAGACATATTAGGTGGAACTGATCAGCCACAAAAACAGTTCAAAAGGCAGATCATAGAAACAGAGGACTAGGCTAGGAGGAAAAAAAAAATGGGAAAGATCTGGTTTACTGCCTCACCTCCCCTCTGAGCTGCACAGCGCATCCATGCCTGCCTCTCCACTTTTAGGAGGGGTGGAGTATCCAATTCAAATGTTCCTGTCTAACTCAGCTGGTCCAGTTGCAGACACTATAAATGGTTTCCTAGCAATCTACTTCCAAAAGGCAGGGGGGAAAAGCAGACCCTTACCTTGCTCAGGGTCCGGCATGCTGCATTTTATTAGCACCCCCTGCATCTGCTCTGCAATGCAGTTTCAAAAGACACATAGCCTGGACGCCATGCAAGTGGGCGGTCAGGAAGAGCGTCTCTCCACAGAAGGGCTCTAAGTAGTTCGAGATGGGGCTAGAGAGCTCTAAGGGACTCTGGTTCCCTGACATGGCTAGTTACCAAATGAGCATAAACGCTCTAGCCTCAGTCACAAAAATAGATAGATGCATTCAGTCCTACAGACAGAGAAGGGCTCAACACCTAGCAGCTTTGAAGCCCAATAGAACGATTCCATAAAGGAATTCTCACAAGATCTTTCTTTTAAATTTTTTTTTCTTTAAAAAATAAGCCTCTTATTCTAATCAAAGTCAGTACATATAAAGAAAAGGTAACTCTCCCAGCAATTCCAGCCTCAGAGCTGTTTGTTAACAAACACGGCACGAATGGGCAGCATTAAGTTAAAGGGAAATAGAATTGTACATCTTAACTTAGCCTGCGGTTCCTCCTGATTCTGCACACCCTTCTGGGACTACAGAGCCAGCTCTTCTGCAGCATCCCAGGATTTTTTAAAAATGCCCCTCCCCCTCCTTTTGCATAATAAATCAACAGTACAATGTAGATTTAAAAAATGTACTAACCTATTTAAAAAGATGTAATCAGTTTAAGGGCTCGCCTCATGCAAACAAGATCCCTGCGTAACTTAGTTACACACATAAAAAACACAAACAAGCAAACAAAACAAAAACCCTACTGGATTCTAAGACTGTTCTTCAAAGTTACCTTCTCTCCTGCCTACACAGCTGATTTGCTAAAGCTGATTACTGATCTCTGAACTGCCCTAGTTCCGGGTCTTACAGTCGCTACTATTCCTCCCTAACCTAAAAAGAAAAAAAAAGTTACTTTTAATACTTACACTTCAAAAATCTCCTAAGTATCCCATGTTGCCGTAGTTATTATGTTTACGCAAAACAGGGAGGTCTACCATGAAAAAGAGAATGCTAATTCCATTCCCTTACACCTTCTAAGACACAGTCTTCCTATACAAAGAATGTTGTCACTACCACCATGGGGCAAGGAGGAACCCTCCATTTCTCAGGGCTGCTGAAGGTCTTTTTTAAAAACCTGCCATGTATAAAGACCTTCATTAGTATAATTAAATGACTGTTGGGGCTTTTTTTTTGATATAAACAACTTTTGATATGTCATTTAAAAACCTCATAATAATATCATTAAAGAGCTCCCATTTTTAAACGAGAAATTGTCTGCTCAGGGCCATGGAATAGTAGCCGTGCTCCAGGCCGCTTCCTCTCCCTTTCAGACTTCTGGACTTGAATGTCACCATAGACCTTGAATCCTTGAATGTGAAATGGCTTCACACTAATTGCTCTAATTGCTTGAAGATGTGCAGGCAGGTGAAACCTGATCCCCGTGGCCATTGTAGAGACCAAGAACAACACTGGAATGTTTACACAGTGGTTTGATTTTAATAGACAGAAGGGCTGAGTTTAAGACAGCAAAAACACAGCTAATAGGTGACCCCTTAATGTAGTCCTCCTTAAAAAAAAAAAAGACACACAACAAAATACAATTTCATGTTCTAAAAGGCAATGTCCTAAATGCCAAGGTTATTTGCTTGACTCTCGCAGTGAGTACACGTTACGTTGCACCTGACATTTACACCCGAAACTCTACCCCGAATACATTTTTTTACCTTAAAACAAAAAAGCACTTTATATGTCAGTCACCTTACAAACAGATTATGACTGTATGGTATTTCCAAGTAAGTGCACTCATTTAAATTTTAAATTGAATATTTTTCACTACTGCAATACTCCCTGTCCCTTAAAGGGGAAGCCTGTATCGCCTTGTTTATTCCTTTGCTTCTTCTGCTCCTCCACCCCACCACTTACAGAATTCCTGACCCTTGTAGATTCCTTGATTGCAGTTAAAGTTGAACCCAGGCCCTTTCACGTTGGTGCTTAAGACAAACGTGCATCCTTTTGGTGCCTTTTTTCCTTTGTTACCGTGTAGGACTGTGGTCTGCTTCTCATCTAGGGGCTAAGGCAGCCAGGGGAGTGGCTGACATAGTTATTCAATGACAGTGGCCATTCTCCCTGGATATTTTAATGAATTGAGATGGATACAGAGGTTTGACAATGGCTCCCCAGAGCCCCCTCTTAACAGAACACAAATGTAACCAATGCTGGACAGGAAATATACTACAGCAAGACCAAGATAAAAATACAACAGCACCTACAAGGTGTCATTAACAAAAGGAAACCAACAAGGGTTAGGGGCAGGCTTAGACAGGTGTTGAGATATATATATGTGTGTGTGTGTGTGTGTATCTTTATATATGTGTATATATATATGTATGTGTGTATACACACACACACACACACATATCAAGAATCTGAACGTATAGGGCTATTTACTACATAGTCAAGTAAACACTGCTAAGGAGAAAACAGGAATTAAACATTTACTACAGAAAAAAAATACCACGAAACAATGAAATTATTTTATGGTTAAGCTAGGCAATTAAAAGCAATAGCTGCACTTGCCAACGAGAACAGAGAAGCAGGTAGCATCCCAGACAGCCGGGAGCACCGTCAAATGGCAGCTCCGCTAAGTTCGGCTGTGTATTAACTTCTGAGGGTAAAACACAACGTGCAGGAGAAAAGGGGCCAAAAAAGTCCCTTTAAAGCTATGAAACGCTCTTAGTTACATAAGGTGAGTCATAAATATAGGAGCTTGCAGTGCCTGGACTATTTGTCCCCAAACACGGAAAGACAAAACAATTTAACAAACGTAACTGCACAGAACACCCTTCCCAATCACAGCCACCTCATGGGCTTTTAGGGACACTCATACCTTGTTCTACAAGTTAGAATCCTCTAGGAAGAAGTAATGCCTCCCGCTCCCAGAAAGGAGGGGGGCGGGGAACGAGTCCATTTATCCACATAAAGATGAAGTATAAACTAGTCCAAGCCAGGGAGAGGCACACTGAGGGAAAAGTAAACAGGCCCCCGCCACCCCCCCACCCCCCAAATAGTTCCCCTTTGAAAGCCCTATGCAGTGAGTGCCTGGTACCAAGGGCTGCCCTATTTGTTGGAGGGGTCAGCAAAGCTATGCTAAACTGACAGGTTCAGTTTACGGCAGGCCAGAACTTTGTTTGGATATACTGGCCTTGCTCACCGCCAGCTTAACAGCAGATGGCTAGAAAACTTTCATTATGCTGCACAGGACTGAACTGCAAACAATCCAGAAAACTGTGAAAAGTTTAACTCCCTCTAAACCGATGAGCCAAATCAGGGCCTGCCCAGAGCCAGGGAGCCAGGGGGGCCCAGGGGACCGTGGAAGCGATGGGTAACGGGTAAGACAAATCCGCACTTGCCAAAGGCCCAAGTCAACTCAACGTGCCATCCAGATCCCAGAAGAGCAGTGACCCTCCTTGGTCTTGATTTTAACTGTTCGAAGGCCAGACCTTATAAGGAGTTGTACTGACTGCGCCTTCTTTTTGATTTTCCCAAAATACACTGTCAGACTTCCCTTCCCGTTGGAGAAAGAAAATCTGCCTCCAGACAATTCTCAAGCTCCCTTCCTGTCTTGCCTCCCTCTGGAAATTGGGAGGACAAGACCCAACAGTCTCACTCTAACACCTAGATTTAAATATGATTTATCCAAATCTGTATATAATTTAAATATTCATTAAATCGATTCAATCACATGAACCCTAATATCTCCTAATGCTCCAAGACAGGTTATAAATGCACCTTCAAAGGTTTAATTCAATTGGCAATCTGAGAGGTCTTATCACTAGAAATGTGTTATTTTCATATTATTCAAGAAATGAACAAATGTGCTTTCCACAAATGTATTTTAGAAGCTACCCTTTCCTGTTATTGAAAGAAAATTGTGTTTATTACTCCTTTAGCATAGTGTAAACTCATAAACGTCAACAGAGAGTACAAGGAAAGCTGTCAACTAAATATTGTTTCCTTCATGAGCTGTTCTTCCAAGTCAATTACGCCTTTCAACTTCTGGGGCATTGTATGATAAACTGGCAGTAAAAATCATTCACATTAATATACCATGGTGCCTTGCCTGCAAAAGGTAATTAAAGAAGTAAATGACTCATAAGAATAGACATATTAGCTGCAGAATGAAAGGCAACTGAGCTGCCACATAAAAATATGTACCATTAAGATACCGCATTTTCATATTCCTGTAATCAGCTCCAGTAGACTAATGCTTATTTAATCCAGTTCTGTGCTAAGTCCATCAACAACTGTTTTTTGCTGTTTTCTCCTTGACTGAACATTATGAGAGCAGGTTTGGAATAAATACTGCAATGAGATTTTTGCATACTCAATTGAAGAACAGGTTTTTACATTTTAAAATCTATTTTTTTTTTCTTTCTCTGAGAAATACAACATAAAAAAAATACTGGTGGGGGAAAAATATATATATATTGCTAGCTAGACACATCTCTTTTTTAAATGGCAGAACATTTAGGGGAAAATATTTGTTTCCACGTTCACCTGTTCTGACCTGTACCACTGATGATCTGCCCAGGGGGGAAGGGAGCCATGCCTCCCCCTGCCAGATCTCTGCTACCTTTACAAAGCGCTCCCTTTTGCTAATAATGTCTTCCATTAGCATTTATCCTGTGGCAGGGATGGAAGGAGAAAGCGAGAAGGAGGAAGGAGTTGACAGGTGTGGCAGGAGAGGACCATAGCCTTGCCTCGTGGCTCCTGAGTTCTTTTTCTTCCAGAGAGTGGATCTGAGTGAACAGAACCTTCCCAAGGAAGAGTGAACTGACCCTCAAATTAACTGCTTTATTTTCCATCATCTGGCTTTCAAACTGACGTTCTGCCTCACCCCTCCCATCCTTTACTTCGGCGTTCCCCGCGCGAGTGCAGACAAGCCACAAGAAGACGTCGCCCGTGTGGTGTGAGATCCTTCGCTTAAGTTGTTCGCTTCCCTGCTTCTGCAACCTCCATCTTGACCAGCGAGAGGAGTCCACCATTTGCACTATTAAGATGTTCTGGGAACATTTAGATGCTTGAAGTTTCCTGGAGGCTGGAGAAATGCCTGTTCTTGTTGTGGAAATTAGGGCTCTTTGGGGATGACTGATGTGGGCCTAAGGCTTTTGCCAATTCGGTTTGGGAGTTTTAGCTTTCGAAACTCTTGCGATTCCTCTGATGGTCCATGTGGCCAGCCAGCAGTGAAAATCAGCCTCTAAAACCCTATCTGTCTTCTGTCCTGTCTGCCAGCAATTCACTCACTTTCAATAACATCTAAATGCATCTAGATGGGGTCCACTCACTTCTCAAAAATGCCCAAGAGATTCCTGACCTGTTTTTGTCTTCATATGGATAGGCTTTCGACAGAGGCAAAGGTCTACGTTTCTCTACCAGTTGTCGCATCTCCCCTTCCCTCCTTCTGCGAGAACAGAAATCTCTTTGGCTTTAAAACTGATGTGCAGCTAGCCAGGCCTCAAGGACAGCCCCGGATGTGAGGACAGCCCTACCAGGACCCTTTGCTGTTTATCTACCTTTTCAAGTTCTGAGAACTGCCGAGAGCCTCCCAGACTTAGGCTGGGTCTCTCCTCCTCATGTATTGTTGCCTCAATGTTCAAGCAGACACCACTTGGAACCACAATTAATGAGCTCTAGTCCTTTTTCTAATTAAGGAACAAAGGTTCCTGTGTGCACAGTATGGTGACGCTGTCTACAGAACACACGTGGAAAGAGAAGTGAATGCTTCTAATTGCTTCAAAATGGGATTTTTAATATTTAGGAACATAATGGGATCGCGAAATAAGAGCATTTCCAACATCCTTTACAAATAAGGCTTTACAAAATATTGTTAGCTGTTAATAATACATCATTATCAAAAATGGGAAGTTATGAATACCATGCACATAATCTTTGTATTCATGTGAATTAACCTATATGTATGAATACAATGATACCTGAATTCGTTTTTAAAAATACATTAAAAAAAGAAAAAGCCCTCCTAAAAAAAAAAAAAAAGAAAGAAAGAAAGGCAAAGGAGAGAAGGCAGCTCCTGTGAGCCTGATACTCCTCCGACCTTAGCAGATTAGGGTTCAAACGTGTAATTAAGAAAGATAACCCCAGTTTTTATAGTGATTAGGGGCTGTGGGAAATAGGATCCTATCTCTCAAAAGTGTTACAAATATACCGCACTTCTAAATAACCTGCAATGCTTGGAAAGTAGACTCACTACCAAGGGCAAAGCTGCTATGCCGTGAGCGAACAGACTAAATGACAGACTGGCGTTCAAGTCCATTAGCTGCTATGTGATAGGAGCACATTCACTAGCACGCGACCTGTGAAAAATCTTAGATCTCTTTAAATCTTTGAATTGGATTACTGCATTAATTCTTAAGAACTGCAATCCTTCAACCAAGTCAAATTACCCTCATTAACAGTGGAAAAACTGCCTCTGCAATAAGTTAAAAAAAAAAAAGATATTTATTACCTATAATCACTTTCACGTACTTCACCTAGAAATATGATGAACGGGCGCCAACAACTTTGGCAACGACAGCATCTTCATTTTGCATACTGATTTGAGTTAAAATAAAACCGAAAACATTTGCATGGTGTCGAAATTTTTTTTTTCATGTCTACAGGACATGTCCTTTCGTTATCCCAAGCCTCTGATAAGAAGTAAATAGCCCCATTTTACAGGAGAAGACACACGGAACGTAGGCAGAGACACAGTGCCCACTGTCCAAACTCTCCCAGCTGATTGAGGGGGCAGGGTCTCCTGGCCCTGGGTTCTGGATCCACACCGCAGGAATTAAGTCAGAAATACACTCTTCTAATGTTCCTGTCATGCAACGTGCAGACTTCTCTAAATCACACTCAGGGAAGGAAAGGCAGGCAAAACAGATGCAAAGATGGGACTGCAGCTCTGAGGGTAGAAATGATGCCCGTAATAAATACAACAGAAGCGGCCTCAATTCTGCCCTCACCACATTCGCTGTTACTATTTAACCTGTCTTGAGAATGCATCAAATATGTCCTTTTCCAGTGACAGATGTAAAAGAAATGTAAATTGATCTGCTCTGGCCTTGCTGCTCTCTAAAATGGTCTCATCGGAAATGTGGTAACAGCTTGACCGGTTCTGAACAACTTATGGTACCTTATCGGCAAATGAGCTCCTTGAAGCCCACTGACCGTTGTTCTCGGCTCTGGGGATGGGACTGCCCTGGTTGTATGACTTTCCAGCATAAGCCAGCACGGGACAGTCCTCACCACCAAGAATGCAAGCACCTGGGGAAGGGTCTGTGTTTATGGAAAGGGACAGTTTTTATACCGTGTATTAAGGAATGGAAAAAGGTGAACAGGCGGAAGTTGCTTTCTAGAACTTGAGAGCAACCAACACTTCTCAAGAGCTATAATAAAATGCTAACTGGAGTTCATAATGAAAACCCAGAGGCACTACAGGGCTCTGAAGTGCCTTCTGAATCATCAGGAAAGAAAAAGAAAAAAAGAAAAAGATAAAACTGTGTTCTGGAGAGTTGTATGTGAAATGCGTTTACTGCAACCTACCGATTTGAAACTAAGTAGTCTTTATTTGGTACAGTGATGATAAAAATCAATTAGAATATTATCGCTGGTAATCCTATAATGTACTGTAACCTTCTTTTTGAATTACTTCCAAAAACCAGCTGTTGTTCAGACGAGCATTTCAATCCCATGTCAGATCTGCAGAGCCACGGTACAGTCCAATAATGAATGAAACAGCATTCATCCCTCTCTGATGGATGGCACTGGCATTCACTGCCCTTCTGTCCTTCTAATGACCTTGCAAAGTGGGAGTGACCATACCCATCTTACGGAGGAGGAAAACAAGGTCAGGGAGGTTGACTAACTTGCCCAAGGAGAACCACCTTCTAAAGTGGTTGTGTGACTGCTTGGGAGTGGAGGTGAAGCTGAGGAGAAGTCAGAGAGAGGAGGTGTTCAGAAGAGGGCTGGGAGGAAAGAGGCTCCTATCTTGAGGCCATAAAAATTTGTAGGAAACCATGATCCAAGCATCAGACGGCCCGTGACCTGGAGACTCATCACCCACCGATGACCCAGTGGCACTGCACATTTCAAAGGAGAATATGGGAATTGCTCCTCTGTGACTCTACCATTTGCAGAGTCTCGTCTCTCTTTCAAGAGCTTTGTGACTGCCAACTGGGTGCTTTTCAAACAATAAATGTTTTACCAGTGACCTCATGATTAACTTGGTTCACGATTCTAGCAACCTTTCAATATGAAAGTTAAAGTTACCTTTCCACAAGTACCAGACCATACCTTCTATTGACACGCCAAATAAACACAACTTTGGATGCATACTTTGTACCAAGCACAATCTAGGCATCGGGCCTATGAAGGTGCCCCTTCCAAAGGCTTATAGTCGAATAGAAATTAGAGATAAGATACTGACAACACACAGATCCAGAAACAGAAAGCCACTACAGAGGAATCCTTAATAAAAGAACAACTTCACGTACTTGTTTTTTCCAGCCTACTCTAGATAAGGCCATTGACATTGTCTGTGAGGAGGTGATATTTAAGATGAGACCGCCAAGTGGAGAAGGAATCAAAGAGCCAAGGAAGAGAGAGAGGAAGTTCAAGGAGATAGACCATTAGGGCTGAAAAATTACAGGTGGAAACAACACGCTCAAAGATGAACTTACGAGTAGCTGGTGATACACAACTGTTTTGTTCCAATGATACTGTCTCTTCAGTCCTTTTGAAAAAGATTCCTTTTCTTTTTCAATCCTTTTAAGGCAAAAGATGTATACAGATTGCAAATATGCTTTCAATCAAATGGACTGAAATATAAAATGCATTGTGGTGGCAAAAAACTCTAAAGGCATAAAGGAGTTTATGTAATGTCGACAGAAAAATAAATACCTTCGACTTGGCCCCTGTTTCTGTCTTTACATTTTGTAATGTTACAGGGCACTGGCGGTAGGCAGAATGCTAAGGCGATCTCCTACCTTCCTACCCCCTGTCCCAGATAGTTCATCAACTGGTGGGCAAGACGTTGATTTGCAAGGTTTTGCAGCTGTAATTTAAGGTCCCAAAACAGGGAGATAATCTAAACAGTCCTGGAAAAAAAAAAATCACAGGGGGTTTATATTTGGGAGTTTATACGAGCATTTAGCAGTCAGAGAGAAAGTCTGAGTTTCCAAGCCTGAGAAAGTTTTGATGCACCACTGCTGGCATCAGGGAGAGGAGGCCACCTGGCAAGAAATATGGGCAGCCTCGAGAAGCCCAGAACGGCCACTGGCTGACAGCCAGCGAGGAAATGGGGACCTCAGTCCTACAACCACAATGAACTGCATTCCACCAACAACCCGCATGAGCCTGCAAGCAGATTCTTCCTCCAGAGCCTCCAGACAAGAATTCTGTCCAGGTAGCACCTTCTACCCTCGGACCCTTCTGGAACTTTGAGCAGAGAAGCCAGCAGCTCTGTGCCTGGACTTGTGACCCACAGGACTGGGAGCTGACAAACAGGTGCTTTAAGCTGCTAAGTTTATGGCCATTTGTTAGGCAAAAACAAAAAACTAATACAAGTGGGAAAGAGACAGAATCACATCGCCTGTGTCTAAAATTCATGGAAGAACCTCCTGGAAGGGAGGGGAGCCGAGGGGAAGGGAAGGGAAAGACGGAGCGTGCATTCTGGCCCCAGAGAAACCAAATGTGAACTCCTACGGGGCCACTCAGCTCTTTTTGGACTCACTTGGCTCACCTGTAAAGAGCAGATGAAAGCCCTGGGGAGTGGTGAGGGTGAGGGGCAGCTCAGGAGAACACAGGGGCACAAACATTCTGGAAGTTGTAAAACACAATCTGTGTATTCATTGTTCCTACTGCTTCTTGGCTAGGATATTTTGGATTCTGATTTTCTGCTTCCTTTTTTTCCAATTACTCCCATTATCTGTGCAAATGCCGATCGAGACACAAATTTGGAGTCAGCCTTGGCTAGCAAAGCAAAGGTGGACCTAAACCACCCTGGAGCTTCTCGGCACTCAAGGTAAAAGATGTGACGGCTTCCAGAGGAGAGGCCCAAGAGGTCAGCATGTGTCCTGGGTGAGGAAAGCCACGGCTCCCGATCCATGGCCATTTGGAAGGTGGAGACAGACGGCTTGAGTTCAAATCCTAACTTCACTCCTGACCTTGATCTAAGCACTCTGCTGTTTTCTCAGCTGTGAAATAGAAGTAACGGCAGCACCACCTCCTAGTGACGTTGTGGGACACGAATTACATAGAGAGTGCTTTAAAAAAAAAAAAAGATTATTTGAGAGAGAAAGAGAGAGAGAGAGAATGAGCTGGAGGAGGAGGGGCAGAGAGAATCTCAAGCTGACTCTGCTCGGAGAATGGAGCCCCACGCGGGGCTCAATCTCAGGACACCAAGATCACGACCTGAGCCAAGATCAAGAGTCAGATGCTTAACCGACAGCGCCATCCAGGTGCCCAGGCAGAAAGTGCTTTTAAGACAGAGTCTGCCCTTTAGTAAGCACTATATAAGAGCTATTATTATTATTACTCTCACTATGGATTCCAGAATAGAAGCTGATTCCCTTTTTTTTTTTTTTTCAGAAAGTCTGTTTTCTCCCCAAGGGAATTTGGAAGAATTTGGAAGATGGGGCTCAGTAAATACGTAAAAATGTATCCATAATAAGGATTTTACCACTAATGACTTTTCATGGTACACTACAAAACCCACCTAATCTCTGAAGAAAAAGCGAGAAAACCCCTCCACAGTCATGATTTTGCCGCATAATTTTATGTTTGCTCAAAGGAAAAAAAGACTATAAAGGACTTTAAAACCATGATTTATTGCTTTTTAACAAGCAGTTTTGGGGAAGCCAGAAAAGAGGATTCCCCTGCTGAAAGGGCAAGGGGAGGTAAGGAATTTCAGCGAGGGGGTCAGAGACAAGAGCAGCCAGGAAAAGAAGGCAACGGTACAACAAAACAAAGGCTGACTCCAAGCCCAGTGCGTACACTTCCTTCTTACCCTCCCTGGTTCCCTTACTGAACTCCTCCTGGCCTTTCCAGCAGGGCTGGGAAGTGAGTGGTGAAGTCAGCTCTCCCTGACCTCACGATGGAGCGTGCAGGCAGATCAAGAAGCAGACATCGAGAGCAGCGCAGTGAGCGCCAGCGTAGGGGCTACCAACGTGCACGGCTGGGGTGCAGAGGCAGCTAACCTAGGGCAGGTGCCAGTGTCCCAACACCGGAGCAGCGAAGGATGCCTATCAGTCGGGGGAGGGGGTGCACAGACACGTGGGGGGAGGGGTGGGTTCTGGGCAGAACGATGAGCGTGCCTACAGGTAGAAACACAAATGTGATCATGGAATATTTGCTTGGAACCTCACAGGAGGGGCCAGAATGCCAAGAAGGAGCTGGACGAACCACAAGAGAGAGGCTGTCATTTGTAGACCTGTGCAGAAGTTTGGACTTAGGTTAATTATTATCATCTTTTAAATTTACCGAACAATAAAATCGACTCTTCAGGTATGCTGGGTATGTAGTACTGTGAATTTTAACAAATGCATGAATTCACGTAACCACCACCACGATCAGGATATGGAGCAGCTCCATGACCCCCAAACTCCCTTGCGGTATTCCTTCAGAGTCCGACCCTCCTCCTCCATCTCCGATTCCTGGCAAACGTGGACCTGGTCTCCATCACTGCAGGTCTACATTTTCAAGAATGCCATACAAATGAAATCATAGAGTAGGTAACCTTTGAGACTGGCTTCTTTTACGCAACAGAGGATCTCAGAGATGATTCCAAGCTGCTGGGTGCATCAAGAGCTCACGCTTACCGTTGCTGATATCGGTCTACCGCATGGAGTCACCATACTCGGTTTATCCATTCACCCGCTGAAAAATATTTGGATTTTCCTCAGCGCGGGGCTACCGTACATAAAGCTTCTATGAATCTTCACGAATAGGTTTTTCTATAAACATAGGTCTCCTTTTCCCTAGGATGAATGCCCAGGGGTGTGAGCGCTGGGTCCCATAGTAGCTGCGTGTGTGTATGTGTACGTGTGTATTTTTTTAAGCAGCCGACCCAGCCGTGTTTCAGACGGCTAGCCCATCCTGCATCCCCATCAGCAAAGCATGCGAGCTTGCTTGTTCCACATCCTTGCCGGCACTTACTATTGTAGTTTTTCATTTTAGCCATTGTGACAGGTGGTTAGAATCTGCATCTCCCTAACGTCTAATGATGTCGAACAATTTTTCACGCCTTCTGTGTATCTTTTTTCGTGAAATTTCTCTTCACCCTTTGCCCATTTTTTAACTGTTTTTTTCTAACTGTAGAGTTTTGAGAACTCTTTTCATATTCTGTATAAGAGTCCTTGGTTGGAGGTGTGGTTTTAACATATTTTCTCCTAGCCAGTACCTTGCCTTCAAACAGGGATTATATTTGCAATTTAGAAAGTTCCCTTATACTGTTAGGGAGGAAACATAGGAAGGCTTTGTGGGTGGGGGCAGCTTACTAAGAAATGAAGAATCAGAAGCCATGGATGGGCCCGATGTCTTGAGCGCACAGGACGAGAACAGAGTGTTCTCATGGTACGGGCAGGAGCTTGTGTGAAGCAGTCCATTCGGGGCGATGCCTTTAATGCCGTGACTAATGATGCCACGTAAAGGTGATGTCTTCCCGTCCTCTGTTTTTAGTGTCGCTGAACCATCCCAGGTAATAAATCAAAGAAGCCAGGGTGGCTATTTGTATGGCGAGATAAGGGAAATTAATTTCAATGCCCAAACATGGACCTCCTTATATTAAAAAATGACTTGGCAATACTAGTCCTTTTCATGGAAAACCAACACTTGGAAAACACACACATGGCGTGGATTCACCCTCTGTATTTTCAAGGGAAATACTGTTGTCTCCTGAGATTGGAAAGTCAGGAGGAAGAATCATTTATAAAGTAAAGAGCAAAAAACTAAAGCATCAATGGAACAAAAAAAAATATTCATGGACTCTCGAGAAAGGGAGAATTACAATAATAAACTGCATGTAGTCAAATTCTTTCAGTTCTTAAAAAATACCTTTACTGGGCTTTGCAAACTACTCTAATTGTCTCATTTTCACTGAAAACTCAGATACTTTGAGCTTAAAATGTGTAAAAATATAAATACTAGGAGTGTGAACAACAGCATACGTAACAATAGTGAGATTTCTAGGCGGAAAGATGGCTTGAACAGAGTTAATACTTTGGCTGGAATACTAAGGGGAAGACAAAGTGCAAGAAGAGCCCAGAGACTTCTCTGAGCTCCCCAGGGGCCGCACCACCCGCCACCCCCACCTCGGAGAGCCGGCGGGAACAATGTGAAGCCATCCATCACCAGTGAGCATGGCTGTACTTGCTGGCGCCAAGCAAGCAAGGTTGCCACCTGTCCAGCTTTCCTCTGAACAGTCCCCACACAAAGTCCCTCTCTCTGCTCTAGGTTCAAACTAGCATTTAATCTGGAAGCCTGAATTCTCCAGGATTTCAGCAGCAGCAAACGTGCTCTACTTCTGATTTGGCGAAGTCACGTTCCAAGCTCTAACTTGGAAATTTGAACCATGGATCAGCTGACCAAATTCTGGGTCAGCTCCAAGCAGCCATGGTTTTTCTCTCTCTTTGCTTCCCTTCTTGCCCCCAAGAATCTCTTCTCTGCAGATCAGCTGGAGGGATCTCCTGGAAATGCACTTCAGGTCACGCCACTGCGCTGGTTTCTCATGGCTCTTCACAGGAATATTTTCTAGTCTTATTCACCTTTGTATACCATAGGGACCAAATAAATGTGTTGGTTAAACACAAGAATGAATAAATGATTGTGCCAAAGTAGGGAGGTTCCTTTAAGATCCCAGCCTTATCTGCATTTAAAATATCTTAAAAAGGAAAAACCAAAACGTTCTTGTCATCTCAGAGGTAGAAGTGCGTTACCTGAGTATAATAACAAAAAGCTCAATAACTATAAAGAAATAATTGATAACTAAAACTATATTAAAATTGAATATGGCTAAAAGAATAGAGCAAATTCAAAATATCACTGAAATACTGGGCAAATATTTGCATATCATCAACCTAAGAAAAATGTCTAATGTTTATAAGGAGCTCTTATAAATCAATAAGGGAATACGTAAATCCAATAGAAAATTAGGGAAATAATGCGGAAGAAAATACAGATGTGTCTTAAATACTTTTTCTTTTTAAAAGATTCATTTATTTATGAGAGACAAAGCGTGTATGCACACACACACACACGCACACACACACACACACACGTACAGGAAGGAGGGGCAGAGGGAGAGAGAGCGAGAGAATCCCAAGCAGACTCCCCGCCAAGTGGAAAGCGGAGCCCAACACCGGGCCCAACCCCATGACCCGGACACCATGACATGAGCTGAAACCAAGAGTCAGCCACCCAACTGACTGAGCCACCCAGGAGCCCCTCTTAAATACATTTTTTTCTTTTCTTTTTTTTAAAAAAAGGTTGCTAACTTCACTCTTAGGGAATCTGCTATGGCCAGTGTAACAGGAAGACTGGGGTATGTAAACAGCCATAACTGAAAGGAGAAGGGGTATGTCCACAGTACAGAGGATAAAGATAAGCCCCTGAGAGAGTTCAAAAGGGAGGCAAGATCATTTCCAGTTCAGGCTGTCAGAGATTTCCCGGAGGAAATGTTATGTAAACCACACCTTGAAGGGGAGAGACAATCTGGATGTGCCTCAGACAAATCTGCTTATACAGTGTGTCAATAAGAGTTAACCAAAATTTATTGGGCCAGGCTCCTTGTCAAGCTCTGAAGACAACAGTGGTGGAGAACAGAAACTGACCCTACCCTTGCAGAATTCAGAGTTTAACAGGAAGGAGAATTGAAATCTGTTTAAAAAGCAAAACAATAATGAACCCAAAATTCAGGAGGACTGCCCACCTGTCTAGGCTACGGGAGGAAGTGCAAATTGTAAGTATTGGGCCAGTTCTTGGATTGATTGGGTCTGAGGCTGTTTACGAATGCTTATTATGTCTTGTTTTATAACTTACTAAGGATGCTGTGTACTTACTTAATGGCTCCTAAGGTACACTGTTGTTTTTATGTTAACATCTCCAACACTGGGATGCCTCGTAAGAGAGATGAAAAAAGAAAGCATTATGGATTTGTTGACCTGGCTGCATTTTCACTTTACTCTTGGTATCTAATATAAAGATTTAAAAGATTCGATGAAATATGGTACATGCTTTTTTATGTATTAGATATTATGTTTTTAAAACATATAAAAATGTTTTTTAAAATGACATTATGCCTTTTATCAGCTAGACAGGCTGAGTATTATTTTGTGTGGTGTTTAAAATAAAGACATGAGGGGTGCCTGGGTGGCTCAGTCAGTTAAGTGTTTGACTCTTGTTTTCGGCTCAGGTCATGCATGATCTTGGGGTTGTGGAATCGAGCCCTGCATCGGGCTCTGAGAGGACTCAGCCTGTCCTTCCCCCTCTGATCCTCCCTCCCCCTCTCTTAAATAAATAAATAAATAAATAAATAAATAAATAAATAAATAAATAAATAAATAAATAAAATCTTTAAAATAAAATAAAATCTTTAAAATAAAATAAAGATGTGAAAGGGGCGTCTGGTTGGCTCAGTCTGTAGGGCATGTGACTCTTGATCTCAGGGTTGTGACCTTGAGCTCCACACTGGATGCAGAGCTTACTTAAAAAAAGTAATACAGATAAAGACATGTAAGTTCATACTCTCAGGTACGGGTGATAAATACATAGATAAAATAGGCCTCCATTGAATTCAGTTCATGATACAAAATCAGATCCTGTTAAAACTATTACTGAGACTCTAACTCTGTCTCTGACTCTAACTTTTATCCAAATATACTATCAATTCCCTGTTCTGAGTCCCACCCTTCTTCTTTTTCTAGTGGGAAGAAGGGAATGCAATGGGACTGAAAATCATTTAACTACAAAAGCAATCATTAGTATCTACTAAAATGATTACCAATATCCATAGCACTGGAAATTACTTAGTCCCTAAGTAATGCAGCTATCCCCATCATCTTGAAAACATGATTTAATTTTTAAAAATAATTTGGTTCCAGACAGTCAGAGGTGTCATCTTTTCATAAGCTTTAGCTTGGCAGCCTAGTAGCAGGAAATGGTTTTGCCAAAGCCATGGCAAGCGCTTGATTTCTCAGACTATTCTACCCTCCTCCCCGCCCCCACCCAGATTTCCAAAGGAAAGCTACAAGTGGGTTCTGGTGTGTGTGAGAGCGGGTGAAATCAACAAGTACCAGGGAGGCTGCTATTGGGTGGAGTGGGATAGCCCGGCCGTGGCCAATGCATGCATCTCTACTTTCTTTTAAAGAGCAATTATGATTTAATATGGTAAAATTATATCATTAAACCTACTCAACTGGAATAAATTCTCCTTCTGATATGCATTTAGAAAGGCAGTTCATATTCTATCCCTAAAATATATCTATTACATTTTTGTGTCTACCCGCCACTTCTCTTTTTACCATGATACTTGAGCTAAGTTTCAGACAGTCTGGCAGAAGAAGAAAAAAAATACGACAACCCTGAAACTTGATACTGATCTTACTCATCGAGACCTTTGTGATCTGTGACTGAAAATTAATCCTGAACTATAAGGACATTCTCCAACTTCCCAAAGCACCAATTTCTAACATCTTTGTACATTCTTTACAAAGACCATTACTTGTTACTATCATAGTTTCTCTTCTTTGTTAAAAAAGCACTGTAATTTAATGAGTTCAGTTTACACTCAAATGAAGAACTGTCATATGTATATTTTCTAGTGATGACTCTTTACCACAAGCACATCAGAAGTCTCTTTTGTAATATAGTTTTCTTCTAGCTCAGTGTTGAGAATTTGACATGGTGTTATTGACTCTGACACGGCTTTTTTTTACCTCTTTTTGTATATGCTGGGATATCTGCCCTCTGAAGGTAGCTGCACCGCTTCCTTCTTTTCAATGTCGGCTTTTGGGAATGACCCTGGATTCCTAACTATTTGGGATCTGGAGACAGAAAACGAAGGCCTGATGGAGGTCAAGAGTTGGCTCCACGGTTTAAAATACCTCACAAAGTTCCGGCGGTGTACCCTGCTCGCTAAGAGCATAGACTTTGGCACGTAGCATACGTGGGTTCAGATCCCTGCTCAGCCGCTTGTTACTGTGTACAGCAAGTTATATAACTTATTCCAGTCTCAGTCTCCTCAAGTGCCACATCTGAATATGACTACTTAGGGTGCAAACTTGTTGGGGGATTAAGTAATATACCCAAGTCCTTGCAAAGTACGAGCCGTAAGTGGCTGTTGTTAATGCTGTATTTGACTGACTTTTGTTGTCAAGACCTGGACTCTAACCCATACAAATTCAACTGGCAGCTACTAGTACATACGCATGGGAACTCCTAACATCCTGGGAAGGCTGCCTAGTTCAAGGTGGGAGGAAGGCTGGGTGGAGGGAGGATCTGTGAGTGTGGGAAACAGGACAAGGAGGTTCTCATCCCTGTCCACCCATACTCCAAGTCCCGGAGGCTACTAAGTCTGTCCCCTCTCACATGTATATTAAGGGGGCTATAAAGTTCCCACTTGGAAAGAACACACGAAGGAAAATTACGGGGGCAAGGGATACAACAACCTCTCCATGGTACAGCAAGACAGAAAGTCCAATCTAGTCCAGTAATTTGGCAAAATGAATTTCCTTCACTTAATGTCCAATAGGGTGTGCGTGTCTATAAAGTCGTTTTGTTTCATACAGAGCTCATGAAATAGGTTTAATTATCTCGGTCACACCTTACACAGCAAGCCGGTCAGAAGAATGACAACACTCAGGGCTGGCAGGCACCCTAGACAGCCTGCCACTCCAAGGACCCACCTTTTGCCACTGGCTTCTTTTATAGACAAGAAACTTGAGGCCCACAGACCTGAGTGATAACCAAGAAGAGAACTACTGGCAAAAGCAGTCCTAGAGTAGGGTCCCCGAATCTCCCAGGATATTCTTTCTAATAGATCATGCCGTCTTTCTGCAGGTTGGCAGGCTGCTTCCCAACAAGTCATGCTATCGTCCATGCTTTGGTCTACTGTGCTGCCTTCGTGGTGTGAACTCACCCAAATGCTGCCTGGAAGTCACATGCTTCCACCAATCCCATGGAAACAAATCTATACTCCTGTTTCTGTTTCCCTGTGTCCTTCAAACAGGAGAACTCAACACTAATGGGCGGCCTATGCCAAGCTCTACCTAATGCTAATTATTTTCATTTATCATCATGAAATACAAGGGAATAGCATTAATTGCAACTTACTTATGGGGAAACTGAGGCACAGAGTGGCCAAACAACCTCTTTACGATCCCACACCTAGGAAATCGAAGGGACAGGTTCTGATTACAGGGCTGCAGAGCCCATGCACACGGAAATATTGCTTCAGTGTTATCTCTTGTTCTGCCCACAATCCTTATACCACAGCAATCCCAGAGTTCACTTTCCTTTCCCCTGCCCCCCTTCCCTCCAGGAAGTTGAACAACAGGCATTAGCTACAGTGTCTATGGCATGGAGAATGCTACGATGACCCCAGTGACCCATATATCCTTGCACTATGCCCTCCCTGTAAGTACGAGCAGGACCTGTGGATTCGATGGAATATCACTCCTTTGATCATGCCGCATGGCAAAAGGGATTTTGCAGGTATAATTAATGCTCCTCATCAGTTAACTAGGAGTCAATCAAAAGAGATATCCCGTGGTGGGCCTGGCCTAACCAGGTGAGCCTTTTAAAAGGAGGGCTAAGGCTCTCACTTGAGGACAAAGACACTCTTCTGTTGGCCCTGAAGGAGCAGGCTGCCATTTGTAGAGAAAGCCACAAGGCAGGAACACCAGGTGATCTTTAAAAGCTCAAGACCTCAGTCCTGCAACTCCAGGGCACTAAGTTCTCTGAATTCTGGATAATTCATGAGCTCAGAAGAGGACTGCAAGCCTCCCAAGAGATCAGAACCTGCGGATACCTTCATCGCAGCCTTGTGAGAGCCTGAGCCCTCGGCAGAAGACCCAGTTAAGGCAGGTCTGGATGCCATGGAAACTGTGAGAAGATAAATGTGTGTTGTAAGGTAGGAAGTTCATGGTGTTTTGTTCCACAGCAATAGAACACACACACACACACACACACACACACACACACCAATGTCTCATGGTATATTACTGGATTCCACAAGAGGCAGGCTGAGAAATGCCTCAGCCTGCTTTGTTGAGGAGGTCCCGGTGTGCCATGGGGAACAGCAGGAGCTCTGACAGGCAAACCTGCTCCTAAACCCCAGCTCTGGAACTTCCCAGGCCCAGAGCCTTGAGAAAATAATTTAATTCTTTGAGACTCTGTTTCCCTGTCTGAAAAACAGGTAGGGTACTAGTTCCTACCTCGAAGAGCTGTCATAGACATTAAATAATCCCAGCAAGTATTTAACCAAGGGCCTGGATTATTACTGATAGTGACAGACATTAGCTTTTGTGATTATTTAAATATGCATTCCTGCTCTCCGGGCCTCAGTGTAACTATCTGGACAAGAAAGAAGGGTGGGGTGGAAAGGCGCTGAGCTTTCTTCCTGTTCTGAGGTGCTTTCAGAGCCTCTGGGTAAGGTTTATTCCGCCCCTCTCCCTTCCCCACCCAGGCACACAGCCTGCATTCCCAAGTAACCACCCACCAGGCTCCACTGGGCCCACCTGAAACCAGAATGCTGAACTTTGGGACTGAGTGTTTACAGTTGTTGTCACGGCTCTGATAAGCACATCCTGCTTTCTGTTTAACAACCTGTTAAAGGCACAGAGGCGTACCTGGCAATTGTGCGGCAGGAGACGAAGGTGCCTCCTGCACACCTGTGTATCCCAACCCGCCCAGCTCCCTCAGGCCACTCCAGACCAGAGCTCAGTGTGTGTGGGCGGGGGTGCTGGGGGGAGTGGCAGAGAGAGGGAGCTAAGAGTTAGCAGCAGGCTGGCATGGCAAAGCTTTCTTCCAGCTCCCGTCAATCCAAACCTTTACCTTGAATTGCATATTCTCCAGGGAGTTTTCCAAGTCTGCAAATATTTTCTCCTAATGATTCAACCCCCGTCTCAACCAAGCACATACTTACATTTCAACTCTCCAAATGAGTTTGGAGGTGATGAACTTTGATCACTCCCCACCATCCTCCCCACCCCATCTAGGTGTTAGTGTCTTAGTTGAAAAAAAAAGTACTGCATCAACGTCTTCTAATCCTCTTGGTTAAACATGGAACGATAAGGAAAGACAGGCATCATGGAATGACCCGGGCAGTGTCTGCTGGGGTATGGGTGTGTCATGTCAAGGTAAGGAGGAGGATTCCAGCGTAAGAGAAGTAAACCACTCAAAGCTCAACTCTAGTCAAAGGTAATTATTCTACGAGACGATCGCACAGGATGAGAGCACACTTCTACGTCACAAGTTAGACAATTTAACAAAATGAATGACCATAGTTTTAAAATATGGTATGCTTTACTTTCTAAATGTGTGTTTCCAGAAGCACTGCAATAAACATGAATAAATAACATTTATTGAGCTCCTACTATATGCATATCGGGAGCAGCATACTAAATACTATAGTAACTGTGTACAAAAGAGACAAGGCTCTCAAGAAACAAAAGATCTGTCAGGGTCCGGTTATTGCGCAATGCTCTCTTTTTCCATAGAATTCTATCTTGAAATTGCCTGAGCCTGATTCAGACTGTAATGGGAATCAAGGTATTCTTTGAGGAAAGCTCTAAAGCCAGGATATATTTAACTCCACTATACGAACTGGGAGAAACATGCTGAGGGAGAATACCTTAGGTCTATGCTAAAAATCATGCGAACAGGTGCTCAGGAGAGGCATGCTCTTCGTGAGCATTCATCTGCTATTGGTTCTTTTGTTCCGTTCTCTATTCACTGGTGGACAGTCACAAAGAGAGACAAAAAAATGTAGTCACACCACTTGGGCTCAATGCCCAGTTGACCACCGTGAGCTGCGTGACCTTGGGCAAGGCGGCTCACCTCACTGTGCCTCAGTGCGGCATCTATCAAGTGGAGACGGTAAGAGGCCATGCCTTCTGCGGTTGTTCTGAAGAGCCGACGAGAGAACTCCTGCAAAGTACGCTGGCCGGCATGTCGCTCCTGGGGAACCCTGGCTCCCACGATTCCCAGTAGCTGGCGGACATACCGTAACAGGTGCCAAGGAGTGGGGGGTTTGGGGGCTTTTTTGTTTGTTCGTTTGCAATAAAATTTCAAAACAGAGATTTTTAATTTGTTAACTTGGGAAAAAATACCATTATTCGATTCTGATAACAAAATGTCTCCTAATATTACTAGAAAAATGACTGCCATGCTTAACCACAGGATGTTCAGGTGGGTATTACTCCCTCTATTCAGTTAAGGAACCTGAGATTCAGAGGGTTCACGGTGCTGGTATACTGGCCAGAAATAAAGAGATGGGAAAGAAACTCAGGTTTGTGCCAGCCCAAAGTCTATGTCCTTATTGTGACATGTATCTCAAAGATCACCCGTGGCATAAAAAGGACATACTCCTGGAAATGTACATTAAGTATGCGGTGCTTGGGTTCGGTCTGCACTACAATCTTACACTCACTCTTCCAGTTTAGAGCTAGGAGACATACCACGTGAGCCACATAGCTAATTTTAAATTTTCTAGTAGCCACGCTTAAAAAAAAAAAAAAAAGGTTACATGAAATGGGTGGAATTTATGTTAAGTACATTTTACTTAACCCGTATTTCTAAAACACTATCACTTCCACATGAAATCAACATAGAATGTTCAATGAGATAGTCTACATTGTTAAGATACGAAGCATACGAAGTCTTTAAACCCTGGTGTGTATTTTCCACCTACAGAGCATCTCAACTCACACTAGCCCTTTTCTTAGGGCTCCGAAGCCACATGGGACCAGGGGCTAGACCATGCTGGCCAGCACGGTACTAGCAGCTGTTCACCATGACAGCTCAGGTTAAACACTCCCGAACAAAATCGTTTGTGCCACTTGACAGCTAACATCTAAGTTTTTACCTGGCAGACCTGTGATTTGGGGAGGACTCAGGCCATTTGCCTTCCTTTCTCAGTGACCATCTAACACCCACATTCTTAGACACAAAGACTCAATGATATCCTCACCTCCAGTGCAGAACGGACATTCAGGCTTGTGCAGGGTGGGGTAGCCTGCACAACTCCATATACGTGTACTTTCTTGAAGTTAGGGAAAATGCCACATGAGAAACAGAAGTGGAGCAGGTAAGCCAGCCCTGGGGAACAGGTAACCGCGAAGCAAATGGATGATTTTTTTTCCCCTTGTGCTTGTGGACAATCAACAAAAACAAGCCCTTATTTGCTAAATAAAAATAGCTTGGCCGTGAGCTTCTTAGGGGAGGCTTGGCTCGGTTGGGGTGCTCACTGATTCCCTGGCAGGTAGCAATCTCTCCTGCAGGGTGGACACAGGCCAGAGATGAACATTTAATTGCAAGAGGAATCGGGACGATTGCTGAATGACTGAGTGACCACTGAGAGCAAAAGAACCAAAGGAAAAAGGGAACCAGCTCAAGGAAAAAGAGTTTTCAAGAAAGGGCTGAATGTATAACCTGGGGATCCTGCTATCCAAGTCTAGAAGTGAGGAATGGGTCTCCTACCTTCCCTTTCTCCATCCCTCTCTTTCTTCATTCATTCAACACCTACTCGGCATCCAGCACCGAGCAGACGCAGAAAGGTAAAGAAACTGTGGCCAGCCTCCAAGGCCTGAGAGTGGAAAACCCACCATCCACCACCACCCGGTGGGGTCTGTGCTTCAGTGAAGGGGCACACTGAGGGCACAAAAGGCGAAAGGCTTTTTAGGAAGAGGAGAACTGAACTGACCCTGGGGGGCAGGGGGGGAACGGGAGGGACAAGAAAAGAGGAAGGAAAGAAGAGATGGGTATTTGGGGAATGAGACCAGTGTGTGCAAGGGCATGGCATCTTCAGGGAGCTGCTGGGAATTTGGTCTTGTCGTCGCGGAGTGGAAAATGCAGGATAAGCTCTTATGTAATGAGCAGAGGCCAAAGCATAACTGGTAATTTAATACTATTCAAGGAAATTTGATTTTAGTGCTTACAGGTTAGTTTAACATCCAGAATTTATGAAATGGGCGAGGGAGAAGGCAGAGTCTGTATGATCCTGACATGCTTCTCTACACAGCAAGGCCTGGAAGAAGAGGAAAGGATGGTGGGCCTCCCGGGCTGCTCAGGTCAGCGCATGTGGGCAATGACTGGCCTTGTATACCACCCTGGGCCACGGAGAGGTACTGGCCAATCCAGACTGAAAAGGAGGGAAACAAGTGGATGTCTTGATCGTCAGATGACTAGGGAAAACCCAGAGATGACTAAGGAAAACCCTCTCCAGCGCAGAGGAACAAAGGAGAGGACGCCATCTTTGGATAATTAGACCCAGTGGCTTCACGTCTGGATCCCACCTTCGTTACAGAGCACCTAGAACAATGTTAGAAAATGGACTAAATAGCTACAGATTTTCAAACGAGTTTTGAAGTGTTGGAACACAGAGCTGAGAAGGTTGGGGAGAAGACAGGGATAGGAAACAGCCTAACACAGAAAGGACTTGAAAATTCAGAATGCCCCAAATTCTGAGTGCCTTTTAAAAAATAGTCCTCTGGGCCCAGGTACAAAATCCTCCCAAAATATTAAAAAGATAAGGCAGCATGTAAAAGTTCATCCCTGAAATGGGTGGTTCTTAAATACACATAGAAATATCACCCACTCCACTCACCAGCACCCCAAGAAGGTAGAAGTCAGGTTGAATCATTGAACCTGAATACAACAGTTAAGGGGCAGAGCTGAGAAGACTTATGGAACCTTTTGGACAAATGCCTTTAAGCTATTCATTAAACAGGAGAAGAAATGGCAGCCAGCAATACTCAGTATATTGCCCAATGTCACAGAGTGAACCAGTAGTGTTATTAAGATAAGAATGTAAATCTTCTGATATCAAGTTGTTCTTTCACTCCTGCTTCCATCAAGAGGTCATTGCCACCTGCATGCTAATTATGCAAAGGCAGCTGAAAAAGGCATACAAGCTCCTGTCCTCATGAAGCTTGCATTCAAAAGTGGGCAAGACAAAAAAAAGGGGGGGGGGAGACAGAATCAGGTAACACATACACAAACAACAGTGGTGAGTACACTGTTGAGCGTGCTGGAAACAAATAAAAGTGGTAGAGAGTGACCGGAGAGGCCAAGTTCAGATAAAGTCAGGAGGTTCTTTGAACTACTCCCTCCGAGGCACAAACGGTAAGGTGTGGCTGAACAGTGCAGACAAAAGACACTAAGGTGGGGGGGGGGGGGGCCCTGAGGGCTCCGTCAGCTTAGTAATCAATACACCTGCTCCTTTCACTGCCCCCCACCCCACATACTCTGAGCCACAGCTCTTCATATGCAGTACAGACAATGCAGAAACAGTCCTTCTATAAGATAATATATAAACAGCGTAAGGCAAAGAGAAAACTCCCAAAACCAAACAAAAAAACCCTCATAAATACAGAGAACAGATTGGTGGTTACCAGAAGTCAAGGTTTGGGGGTAAGTGAAATGGGTAAAGGGGGTTAAGAGGTACAAACTTTCACTTATAAATACATAAGTACAACATGGTGACTATTGTTAATAATACTGTATTGTGGGGCGCCTGGGTGGCACAGCGGTTAAGCGTCTGCCTTAGGCTCAGGGCGTGATCCCGGCGTTAAGGGATCGAGCCCCACATCAGGCTCCTCCACTATGAGCCTGCTTCTTCCTCTCCCACTCCCCCTGCTTGTGTTCCCTCTCTCGCTGGCTGTCTCTATCTCTGTCGAATAAATAAATAAAATCTTTAAAATAATAATAATAATACTGTATTGTATGGTTGAAAGTTGCTAGGAGTAGATCTTAGAAGTTCTCATCACAAGAAAAAACAATGTGGAAGTATGCATGGTGTTACATGAGAACTAGACCCACCTGCTATGGCAATCATTCTGCAACACATACAAATACTGTATCGTGTTGTACACTTGAAACTAATACAGTGTTAGGTGCCAGTTGTATCTCAAAAAAGATTAAAAATGAATAATGTAAGAGAATATGAAAAGGGTCCCCAAATTAGAATATAGATAAACGCAGGATTGAAAATTAAAAGTCATCTGACCTCTGGATTTCTCTTTCAGCTCACAGACCACGCTCCAAAAAATGTAAAGGGTTATCACAAACCCTAACATGTTGAGTCGGGAAAGGTAGGCTTTCACAGTTTGTGGAAACGAACAGTCGAAGACTGCTTAAAAAAATTTTTTTTAGAAGTCTACTGGATGCGGGGCACCTGTCTGGCACAGTTGGTTAAGCATCCAACTTTTGGTTTTGGCTCGGGTCGTGATCTCATGAGATCAGCTCTCAGCTGGGCTCTGTACTCAGCAGGGAGTCTGCTTGAGATTCTCTCTCCCTCTGCCCCTCCCACCTATACGCACGCTCTCTTTCTCTCCAAAATAAAGAAATCTTAAAAAAAAAAAAAAAGTCTACTGGATGTATCACAAGTGTCCTCAAAAACCCAGAGAAGTCTGAAGGATCTCTTTTCTCATTCCATATTTTCAGAAAACTCTAAAAGGATGTAGAGAATCCAGAGAAGGACAAGGATGATTAAGAGGAGGGAGAGTGGAATCTCTGAGGAAAGGTTACAAGGGTCAGGATGGTTTAGCCTGAAAAGGAGAAGGCCACAGGGTGACTTAGTAACTGTCTTCAAGGACATGACAGGGTATTACCAAGGAGATGCCAACAAGCTACCTTTATAAGCAGACAGAACAGAGGAGATGGTCTCAAAGTGCAGCAGAAGAGTGGGCAAGTGAATTGGGGAGCCGCAGCAGTGAGTTCTTGACTGGACTTGATTACACTGATGGACACTGTAGAAGTCCTTGCCTTGGAGAGCTTTTTACACAAACAACCCATTCTCCTTGATTATAAATAGCCCTTTTTAGGTACACTGAGGTAAAGCTGAGACAAAGTGGTCTTTAATCATCCTTTCTATGATATTTCAACTTTTGGTTCATAAATTGGAAATAAGGTTTTACCAATATTCCATGTCCTACCCTCGGCGGCAGGGAGTAAAACATCAAGATCTAGCAAGATCTCATCCAAGCAGGGGTTTACCAATGACACTGTTTTATCATGCAATAAAAAGGGTGCCATGTTTCATCTGATCTTTTTAAAATGATGGTAAACGTAAGCAAGAGAAAAGAAGCCCAAATTAATGTAATTATGCTTAGAAGAGAAATTAGGCCAAATGTAAGAGGCCCTAGGGTCCCACTTCTGCTAAATTACAGAATGAATGTACAGCTGCTGTGCGCATGTCCTAAGTTCAAGCTGAACTCTGGGATTCTCTTCACTTCCTTCAAGAAGAGGCATTTATGGCAGAAGGCTCAAGAACCAATAAAAAGGTAATTTCACAATATCGCTGCTATGTCCCTAATCATCCAAAGGGCCGAAGGCAGCTCCGTTCCCACTACACTGCACTACGCTTGTCACCAGACTGGTTTTCGATTGACACTACCATGTACTTTTTTTTTTCCCCTCAAGCTTGGCCTATTGAGGTTTTATCAAAAATTGCCAGTCCACACCAGCCTGATGGTCTCTGCTTGGGCTGTGATCCAAAGTAGGGGATGATTTACACTCCTAGAGAAAAGTGGGCTCAGCACTGGCTCTAGGCACAGGGGAGGATTCGAAAAGCCAAGTACAATTTAAGGAGGAGGTCAGAAACTGGGGAGTTATTCAGCTACTGGGTCTTCTGTATGTGTAATTCTTAAAAGAAATACCGATGAGTAAGTTCTGATTGAAAATCGAGTGCTAAACCTGGGTTGGCCTTAGGTGAAAACAGATATTTTCCCCTCAATTCTACGAAATTCTAGAACTCCGCTGCTCCAAATGGTAGCCACCAGCCACATGTGGCTATTTCGATTTCAATTCATTAAGATTCAGTAAATTAAAAATTCTGTTCCTCCTACTGCACTAACCACATTTCAAGGGCTCGGGTGCCGCACTGATTAGTGGCTTCCGCATAGGACAGCACAGATAAATGAACATTTTCATCTCTGTGGAACATTCTACTGGGTACCTCTGTTCTTTTTTTTTTTAAAGATTTTGTTTATTTATTTGACAGAGATAGAGACAGCCAGCGGGAGAGGAAACACAGCAGGGGGAGTGGGAGAGGAAGAAGCAGGCTCATAGCGGAAGAGCCTGATGTGGGGCTCGATCCCGGAACGCCGGGATCACGCCCTGAGCCGAAGGCAGATGCTTAACCGCTGTGCCACCCAGGCGCCCCTGGGTACCTCTGTTCTGCAATATTAAAGGCTGAAAGACACTTGAGAAGTCAGCTGAATAATTTTACAGATGTGGAAACTAAGGCCCACACTGAGGTTATCTGCCCCAATAGCTAAGGGTCAGTGCCTCGCAGAACCCCCAAACCAAGGCAGCCTGAACTACAGAGGTGTAAGAGAGGTTACGTATAATGAGTCATGAGGGCCTTGGGAAAGACTAGAGAGGGAGCTGATTAACCTGAAGGAATCTGACAGGAGCAGAAGTAGAGGGTGCAGAGACCATCCGGGGGGGGGAGATGAAGCACAAGCAAAGGAAAACAGATCGTTCTGTGGACTAAAGGGTCAAACGTGGTCGACCTCTGGTCTAAGAAAATAAACAGTAAAAATGGAAGAGGAAACGGAGGCTTGATTTTCAAGGCTCCTGTTTCTGTTCTCCACTGCTTTGTAACAAACCACCCTACAAGAGGCTTATAAGAACAATTGTTTTCTAAAATTCTGGGGATTGGCTGGGCTCAGCTGCGTGGTTCTTCTTCAGCTGGGGGTCAATTATGCAGTTGCATTCAGCCGGAAGCTCCCCTGGCCCTCCAAGATGAGGGTGTCTCTGTTCTTTTCCCTGTATGAGTATCTCCCTGTCCCAAATGTGGCCTCCCGCCACCCGGAAGTCGAGGCTCAACTTCCCTGCATAGCCAGTGTCTGCCAGGAGAGCTAAGGAGAAAGCTGCCAAGCCTGGAAGGGGCTGACGTACCTTCTGCTGCGTTCTAGGACCTAAGGCAAGTGCACGGGCTGCCCAAAGTCAATGTGGGCAGAGACACAGACTCTAGCTCCTGAAAAAAGGGAATGGGAAAGAACACGTGGTCATTCTCCAGCTACCACATCCCCCCCATACCAAGCTAAGGAATACTAAGGAATTCGGCAGAAAACAGGAAACAAGAGAAGAGAGTGATCAGAATTGTGTCTCAGGGAGAAAAAAACCCAACTGGGACAAGTGGAATGAAAACGAGGTAACAATCTCCAGTTAGGAGCACCCATCACTGAAAGCACTGGACAGAAACAGTCAGCGTTTCAGGCAAAAATGGGGCATTATTCACCCAGACTAGAGAAGCTTGCTAAGTAAAGGTAAGTTTTAGTTCTGGACCAATTTAGAAAAACCCCTGCCTGCAGTTTACGTTCAGATTCAAAAAGAGTAACGACAGCCACAGACCCATCCAAACAGACGCCAAACATGCAGTCAAATGTACCTTAAGTGCTTTTTAACCTGGTTTCAATCATCACTTACAATTTTTAAAATTCTGCTGAACAGGTAGCTCCCCTGAATTAGAAAGTTAAACAACATTTACCATTAGCAAGCCATTATTTGGAAAGCTGAAACTGTATTCTAAATTACAGGGTATAAGAGATACTTAGCTAACTGAAACCCGGCCAAAATAGTAGGACAAATGTAACTAAATACTAGCTTGGAATTCTAATTAACCATCGCTTCCCACAGTCTTTGTTTTTACATCTCTTTCAAAATAGGCATTATCAATATGATCCTTTCAGAAGGTCTAGTCTCACTGAAGGAAGAGCCAGAAGCTTTAAGATGTCTAACGTTAAGACAGTTGAGATCTGGGGAATAAATGCCCACTCTACCTGGCTACGTACTGAGCTCCTACTGCGCGCTGAGTGCCAGACGTAAAGCAGAGCACGGGACAGAGTCCTCATCTCGCCGAAACAGATTTTCAGTGGCAAAAGTTGAATTAGAAGCAAATCCACGTAGGCTAATTTCAGCGAATGAAACGTGTCCCATCAAATCAAAAAGGGGGAGCTGAGATGGTGATGTGTTCCTGCAGGAACTCCTTTAGACAGAACCGTGACCCCTAAACTGTCGGATAGAAACTGAAGGGCCACGTACTCTAGGCACCTGCAAGTTTTACCTGATCCATTAGCTTCTAAATTCCCTTCCTCTTTGAGGTCCCTTTTGAGCGCTGTGAAAAGGTCATTTCAGAGTTTGGAAGCTACAAGGAACCAGGGAGGAGAGAGGGAGTAGGGTGCGAGCGTACAGCTGTTTGAGAAGCTCAGGAAATAAGTATTTCCTAAGCCATCCGCGGCTACTAAACAATAAATGGCAAAGAACCTAAAGAGCTTCCCGAGGAATACACTGCTAATTAATTAGATGAATGAAGCAGGAGACCTTGTCTACTAATATTGTAGCTACAGGGTCCTTCAGCTTAAGGGTCGATCCCTCTGTTTTTATTTTTCGCATTTGGAAAAAAATCTTCCTGGAAGCGTTGATCACTCCAGATGCTCCTGCCAGCACCCTCCCAAGCACCGTCAGCACGTTAGAAAATGTATCGATGCCACAGAAAGGAAAAAAAAAAAGTGGGTAGTCCACCTAATTGAGTTCTCCGTACTCATACACACGAGCAAACATCAACTTAGAAGAAACAGTCCCTGGGTTAGAGAACTCTGAATGTATATAATATTGGCCTTAATAAAAACACTGTACATGAATAACTGTTAAATTAGGAGACTGTTTCCAGAATCTTTTTTTCCAGGCAGACCCACGGTATGTCTTTAACAGATCCTGGGTACTTCAATGAAAAACTGAGGTGCCAATGATTTGCAGGCTAAATTAATGTTAAATACTTCAAAGAACTGGACAAATAGGTCGGCAGCAAAAATTTTATGAGTTCACTTCCTTCAAGGGAACTTGGAGAGCGGGCTTTTATTGCTGTGAATTCTATTCACCCCTTCTACCCCTCAGCATCTGTTTGAAATATGGAGTAGACAATTGCTTTTTTGGCTGTGACTCAGGTGGTTGAAACACAGGACAAACAGACTACTGTATATAAGCTTTCCTCCAGCAATGAAAATTTTTATTAACTCTCCTGCGTAGCAAACGGGGCGAATGCTTAGTGCCCAATCTCCACAGCATTATCGAGGAATCTGACTGTTGACGAGTTCTGGTGGCCGAGCAAGGGGTGACCACGTTAAAACGTGGCTACTCTCTGTTTCCTCCCATTTCAGGAGAAGCAGGGAAAACCACCACCAGCAAAATCTTGCGTCTGTTCAGTTTATCATTCAGATGTGTAAAATTCCAAGTTAAATACTAAATATGAGCTTTCTACATAAATATGTCAGTCTTGCTGCAGAGGCCAGCCAGAACAAACAAGTCCCACGGTGTGAAGCTGCAGAATTTTCATAGAAGCCATGCACTTGCCCGTTTTTTATCAGTTTTTCAAATTTTCTCCCAAGACAACAGAAATGTTAGAAAGCAACCCACGGATAGGAGTGAGAAAGAGCTCTCGCCTCTTCACCATGGCGACTGGGGGAGGATCAAGGGCCGAATGGCTGCCCAGCCAAACACGAGTCTGTAAAATTCCGCACGGAAGAGAGCTCAATCCCATCCCATCAGCCCAGCCCCAAAATAAAGAAATATATAGGCCGGGACTGGAAATACGCATGGACGTATCCCAAACGGAGAGTGCCAGATTTAAACAGTGAAGGGATAGCTGACTCCAAAGCAGGAAAAAAACACACTTTGCTAGAAACAGCGCATGTCACTTGAACAGAAACTGTCTAATACTCATCTCCAAAGACTAGCCCATTTTATATAGAAAGTGTATTCACCAACTGGGAAATCGCTTTCATCAAAATCTTTTGGCCAAGACTACTTCGCAAGAGAGGACGTACTTTTTTAGGGACCTGTCCTGTGTTTCCTGCAAACAGATCGACTGCCCCTTTCTTTCTTTAAGTGAGGACAGCGTACTTTCTCCCTTCACTTGAAAACTCAGATACGCTTCATCTTACTACAAACACCAAACTGCCTTTGAACTTTAAATTCATGCCCCCCACCCACCCTAGCCCATTACACTTGAAACTATTTGCCTCCAGAATCATTAAGTAAAGGAAAAAGTAAGTGGTTGAGATGACTAGAGTAAAAACTGTTTTTCTTCCTTAAACCAATTTACATAGCCTTTTTCCTAGTTGTCCCAAAATGCAGATTCTTCAAGGAATATTTCAGGCATTTAAACGGAAAGTGAACTCCCATGAATTTTGGCAAAAATAATGGAAACAAGGACTGAAACAAAAATATCCAATAAAACACTTTCTCTTTCCTGAAAGAGATGGAAAGGAAATAAAACACACCCTGAAAAGAAAATGATTTTATAAAACGTTACTAGGAATAGCTTTCACCCAACTCGAAGGGAGCGCCACTCTTTTTTTTTTTTTGTAAAAAAATCAAAACCTGTTTCCCAAAATGACTTCTCTAAAATCATCAGCACCTCACAATTTTTTTTTATTTCGAGAACATTAAACTCAATTAAGCTTTCTTTAATAGTCAAAAAATTAAGAAAGGAGGCCAATTCTGCCAAAAGGCCTTTTTAATCATTTCAAATAAAAAAAATAACTAAGTCACAAAAGACTAACCACACATGTCAAAAGTGGTCATTTTTTTCTTAGGTAGAAGGACTGGTTTAATTCTACAAAAATCTCCACTGAGATGTTTGTTGTAACTGGTGTACACCCTCCTTGGGAGAAATTTCTTCAGAGACAAGGTTCCTGACTTCATGATAGGTCTTACGCCCACCTTGCCGTTCACAAGCCATGTGCTCCCTGGGGGCAAACTCATGCAGAGGAAGAGGGTATATACCGATTTAGCCACAAACAAAACAGAAAAAAAAACAAAAAACAAAATCCAAAAGCACCTTGGCTCGAGCATCTATAGCTCACCCGGCTCAGAGGCATGTGAGACACCCAGCAGGCCACACAGAAAGTCCTGAGCCACTTGGAGGTCTCTGCAAAATTCAGAGGTCAGGTGGGCACCAAGGCGCCTGCAGTCACTGGCCTGGGGCACTTGCTCGCAACAATTTGCATTTTCCACGTATGAAATGAGAAGCAGCATTATCTTCAAGGAACTGTATGCAGCTGGTAACAGAAATACCCCGCGTGAGCCACTGAAGTCAATCTCCCATGGAACAGCATGAAAACCCAGGACAACAGACCGGTGAGCCTGCTTGACGTGCACAGTGAAGTTCCCCAGAAGGAGGGCTCCGAGTTAGAACACTCCCCGCAGTCCGGAGACCAGCAAAATCTCAGAAGTAGTCATCTGAGAAACCTTTAGAAAGAGAGCCCAACACTCAGGTCCTCCTGTGGTCCCGTGCCACGTGGCACAGAGCCCGCAGAGGGCAGTCTTCCGGGGACCCGAGGGCGCAGACACGGGAATCAAAGGCAGCCCTTGCCTTCAAGAAACTTCGAGTTTTACGGGAGAACAAGACAAGCATGCAAGAGACAGGGTGACAAGTGCTGGGGGGCGGAGGGGGGCATCAGGGCACCATGAATAATGCATGCCACCTGGTGACATGTGATCGCCCCATCTCCCAGAGACTCTCACAGTTGCGTTCTTTAAACTTTTCTTGAACCCTGTGCAATTAAACAAATTTGGCAACCCGTGCTAATTTTGAAAGGCACTCCCTGGGAATTTAGTAAAAGTTTAAACAACTTGTTTACATGTGTTTGGCCCATCTGTTTAAACAAAAAGTTTATTTTAAGAGGAGCAAATCTTGGGTGCAAGCTCCTTTTGTGCTGGAGACCACTACTGACCTCTTATCCAGCTTCGTTTCCCTAATCTGCATTCTAAATCTCTTCTGTAAACAAAACTCGAATAACAACTTTTTATGATAAATGTTGTACACCTCTAAGATGACAGCTGCAAAATAAACTCGACTTTTATAACCAGAAAGCGTTCTAAACATACAGAAAATGCTTTTTTTTTTTTACACTATTCCCTTCTAAGAAACCACACACAAAGAATGTTTTGTGCGTTTGCGTGCGAATGTGTGTATGTGTGTGAGTCTCTCTCTCTCTCTTCCCAATGATCACTCTGAAATGTGTGCATTCCCATCATGACCCAGTGTTTTCCAGCCCCGTGATGCCCTCACTTTTGATTGTGGAGATGATGCGAGCTGTACAGAGTATTTACTGATCCGGTTATCTTGTTCTGTGACAGGCAGAATCAATCAATCAAGGGGCCAGCTCCGGTCTTCCATATTCCAGGCACATCTCCGCACTTCAGGATACGAGATCACAGTGGTATCCAGCCAAATTTGATCAACAAATGCAGTTCCCCTGTGCCACAGCAATCTCAGATGAAGATGTTATTATGTGGAACTGAGCAAAGTGATAAAGACAGTAGAGCGGAGCTCAGAGAAGCCCGGCTGGACCTTACTGACAGCTTTTATATACCGAGGCGGCGATGTCCCCTTCTTCCAGGATTATAAAAGTTCCCTTGATTTGAAGAAAATCACGCTGTCCATACACTGGTGACTCCCCCCCCCCAAACACTGCATTTCCCCATCTCAAACTAAAATCCTCAGGGAAGAAGCAACATATATTTAGTGTAACACTGCAGGCAAAATCCTTTAATAAAGAGGACGATATTTAAAGCATAGAGAACGTCCGTATGCATTCGCACAGAGCTCTTGGATTCTTGCTGTGCCTGTTAATTGGTGTAAGCTAAAACAAAAACATGCTCTCCTAATTCAACCGGTGAATTATAAATAATTCGATTAATACCACATCCATGACATGGTGTGTAAGGAGGTGTCAATATTTTAAGTGGATTTCAAAAAAAAAAAAAAAGTCTGCAAGAATCTCTTATTGTGCCAATAGCTTTTACTTCACTCTGCCCTGCGGTACTTTTACATTATTTAATCCCAAATCCCATCTTTTGGATTCTACCTTCCTCTTGCATTTTAAATCTTTAATGGAAGCCTTTGGCGGTCCATGGGTACAATGATTAGATATCTGCAGAGAGAAATTGAAAAATTAATCATCGTTTCCATTTTATATTTTTGTACTACACCAAAAATTACTTACTTGTAGAGCTAACTTCTACACTCTTGCAATATGTTCCTTAACATTGCAAATGTGGAGAATGATTTCAGATAAAGCATGTCCAAACTGAGCCAGTAAACAGCCTTAAGTTATTCTTTGAGATTTGTATTCTGGGTTTTCGTCCAAATTTCATTTCGATTCATTTTAATTAAAATACATTTATTGGTAGAGGTTAGGTTACATGCGGCCTAAAACCAGGACGAGAGTACCCAAGCTAATCACAGGAATGATGTTAAGACTGTTTACTATCCTTTTATGAATTTTCCTACTTAAATTACAGCATTTCACAACTCTATGCAAAATGCGAAATGCTATCCACATGCAGTTTATTATAGAAACTGATATATGCATTAATCTGACCTCCCCCCATACAGCTCCTTAACCACAGGAATGAGGAAAAAAAAAACCAACAAAAAAACCCCAAAAAACAAAAAAAACAGAAAACCACCTAAAGTCAGCTATCACATCGCAAGTACCATCACACTGCTAAATCTATTAACTTTGTTTTCTTTTTTTCACTATTATTAAACTGGAAAGAAAAATTCAACTGGAAAATTGTGCCTTTTCGGTTCCCTTGTCATCATGTAATAAGTATGAGAAATATATGTGCAATGGCCAAATGGCCGGTAGACAAAACACCCACTCTAAGTGACGTACTGTTTTCCATACCACTCAGACAAAATCAAAACAACAGAACTGCTGCAAACAAAAACAAAATAACATTTCCCATCAGCATTCCAGACAGAGAAAATTTACAGGAAAAGAAGCTGGGAAAAGAACCAGAATGAAATAACTGCTCATACCTCCACTCTTGGTAGAGCCATTTCTTCAGACAAACAGCACTTACTTTAACACTGAAATGTTTAACAATTGATAAAATGTTTGCCAGCGTTAGAAGACTTCCCCCCCCCCTTTTTTTGGGCAAACATTTGCACTGTTTAAAGTGATGAAGTGCATCTATAGAACCGAGGGGGCTACTTTTTTTTTTTTTTTAAGCGGGGGGAGACCTATGTTAAGAAAGAAAAAAAAAACAACTTAGGTTGTAGAAACATACAGAGGCAAGTGTGTCATTTCATTGGTTCTCCTTTCACTGAGAAATACAGAAGTGTTTCCTGGTCCTGCTAAGTCCGCCTGGCAGGAGGATGTAAAACTCACTTGAAAAAGTGAAGATGATCTCCTTTTATAGCTGAGGCACATGTGTGTAACTTTATTAAAGGTGCTGGCTCCCTGGAAGTCACCGGATCAGGGCTGCTCATAAACTGAGGCAGGGCTGTGACTACCAACAGCTGTATCTGACGATCCCATCGAGTCAGTTCGCAGTGTCTCTATCACGGGGGATTCTTGTCAGCTGCTCTCTTGCTAACACAATTCCTGTGTTTTGCCTGGCAGTAAATGGACGCCTCTGCCCTAGCGTCGTCTAAACAACTCCGTTAACATTTGCCCCCGAGCGTCTCTCTCTTTGTCCAGTCCCTGTCTTCTAACAGATGTCATCCAAGCCTAATCAAGCATAAAATGGTCATAAATATTTCTTTCTGGTAGATTTCACATTCGCATTTCATGCAGGGACGTGATATTTTTCTGCTACCTCCAGGGAGAGCCTAATGCAAAAACCAGTTCCTTACATTCTAGCCTCATAAATGCAGAACATGTTCTCAGTTCAAAGACATAGAAAGGCGTAAGACTTTATTTTCGGTCTCTTGTTTAACTGCACCTTTTTTCTTCTCTTTTCTCCCCCCAAAAAGCATCTTCATTTTACAGTTTACACTTATGCATTACAAATGATCCTTTGTGTGTGCGAAAATATAAAACAAGATCTAAAACGAGACCACGTCTACCATATTTCAATAACTTCAGGTTTTCAACATGAGACTCCTTCATCACTGGCAGAAAGAGATTTTTTGCTCAGATACCTAATTCAAATAACAAGCTATTGAGAAAGTAGATAAGATGAGGGCTCTTCTATCTTCGTTCATTTTATGCACAATTTTGCAACCTTCTTCATCATACTTAGTTAAAACAATGCGAAGAGTCCAACGTACAAATTTAAGGCTCATGCCAATTTACCAGTTGAAAAAAGGAAAGATAATCACGAGATAGGCCCCGTTTCCAATACTTAAAACTTGAATCAAGCAAGGGAAGCCACTCCGGATAATTAAGCTGCCTCCTTAATGAGGGAAGAACTGGTAATCAGCACAATCATATTTGTCTTCGGCAAACTTAGTAAATAATGAGTCTTAATCTAAAATAAAACTATCCTAATAATACTTTTGAGGCCATATGTCTGTGTTTCTCTTTCCTATCCCTTTTGTCAAAACAGAAATCTTATATTGCTATTTAAAGGGAACTGTAAGACACATAGCAATATATATCACAACAATGACGCTCCCCCCTACCCTTCCTTTCGTTTGAGCCTAATATTTGATTACTGCTAGTCAAATCAAGCTTTCAGGCAAATAATCTCCATTTTTAAAGTTAATGAGATATGGTCATGTCGACAACAGCTTGCAGAAACTTTTAATTTCAATTCCTGCAGGCTGTGCTGGCCTCTTTTACAGCAACTACTGTATGAATGAGTCAAATTTGCCAACATGGCTTATGTAGACAAGTGCACACTAATTAAAAATACCCACTGGTATCATAATTTAAATACCATGAAAATAAACTGTGAAAGTCGCTCGGATCCAGTCTCATGGTTGCCTGAGAGCGCGCTTCCTTTGACTATAGGATGTTTTATTGCTGGCGTGTTCTTAGCTGAAAACCATTTTGCATCTTTGAGGAATTTGGGATTTTGATGTAATTATACAATTTGTGTTAATATTTGTTTCACATAAGCTGTTAAGCAGGCCTCCCAGAACGACCACTAATTGAGAAAACCATATTGCTGAGGCAAGCGACAAATTTATACTCTTGATTTAGGGGCCATCTACAACTTCTCCTGGGCCTGTGGTGCCTTCTCTTTTCTCTCGAAGCTCAAGCCACGATGAAACAGAAATAAAAACATCGTTCTGTCATTCTTTCTCTTCTTTTATTCCTTTGAAGTTTTCATTCTTCTTAATATTTGTATTTTAACTGCTTTTCTTCCAAACAAGGGAGGTAGGGCATGCTTCTTTCCCTCCATCTAATCCCTAAATGCTGCTATTTCTTTCCATCCATCCATCCATCCATACACACACAGACACACAGACACAAGCACGCACACACACACGTGGGCTCGCGTGCACGTACACACATACTCACACACTTACTTTTAAAATTTAAATAATTCTTTTCAAGGGAATTCTAAGTCTGCCTTTGCTGGGATAGAAGCACATTTCTTCCAGGGTAAAATCTTGGCACCTCGAGGGTTAAAGCTATTTGAGGGGTTAAATATGCAATTACCTCTGACTAAAACCAGAGAGACATATAGATAAATAGAAGAAATGAAGTCCCCAGGTTCCCTTCAGAAGCCTTCATCACATTACTACCAGACAGAAACTCTTTAAGTACCATTTTCAGATGTTAAATCATTGTTCGCGCTGCACATATTCTCGCTATTCCTGGGGGAGCAATATCTGAAGAGAGCGTGCTAACAAATGCTATCCTGTAAACAGGCATTTTTCCTCTTGTTGTGAGTACCTTTGTATCCCCGCTCCCGGCTCTGTCAGCCATGCCTTCTCTCTGCTTTGAAGTTAAAGGACTGAATGAACGGCATCGTCTATTACCCAGAGTGTGCGTGGCGATTATAAATAAGAGATAAAAGTGACTTTCAGTACACTGCTTTTGCATTAGCAAGTTGCCTTCTCTCTTACCTCCTTCTGTCCTTCATACCTTACAACCCACAATCTATTAGAAACCTGCATTTCAGGGCTGCTTTCAGAGGGAGACCCGGCCCGGACAATGTGTTAGCTGCGATGTGGAAAGTTGTACTGACACGCACGGGGCCGGGGTCTGGGCCACGGCTCTGAATCCGGCTTTCTCCCCCCTTAACCCTGATCTCACAGATGTCCTTCAGGACGACTGGCTGGTGATAGGACTGGCTCTTCATTTACATTTTTCTGTTGACAAACAGAGTCCATGAATATTAATTATTCTGAAGTTTATTTGCAGAAAAGGCACTTTCTAATCCTTATCAATTATTTATTGAAAATCTCCCCCACCTAATAATCTCATTAACATTATTATACTAAGGCCAACAGCAAATATTCCTTTGATAAGTAACAACCCAACCCGTTATTCTTCCTGCCAAATCTCATGTAGTCTCCTCTGCTTAATCATGGACAACCCGGCCTTTGTTTCCAGGAAGCTCTTAGTCCTCCATTCTTTTTTTTTTAAATAAAAGAAAATTCACATACAGGGCCTTTGGTTTTAAACCTGAAAGTTTCTGATACATTAGGAAAAAAATTAAAATTAAAACAGTGGGAAAATACATGTATGCCTGCTTTTTAAATCCCTGTTGGTTATGCGTAGAATTACTAAATGGAAAACCCCAGGGCCCCAAACCCCACAGTCAAGGAGCGTGAGTGTCCCCAAGGGAACCCAGGATGTCTGAGAACACGTGAGGGTCTACAAGAATGTAATGCAAACGAAAACCACATCTCAGTAAGGAAGACACCTTCCACTTATATAATGTTTTGCTGCTTACAAAGCATTCTGACCTTTAATACCTCATTTGCTTCCCCTAACGCCCCTCTCAGGTATGCAGGACAGTCATTATTAACTTGATCTTACCGATAAAGAAACTGAGACTGAGGGACTGCCTAAGGTCACAGAGCTACCAGGTGGCAGGGCACGGGGAAGCTTCAAGGAGTTCTGCACCCCAATTCATTCACTGGTTCTGTTTTCAAAACCAGGATTTCCTCTAACTTCCTTCTTCCTTTTTGACCCACTGTTGGTGTTTTAAAAGACATGCTTGCTTGGAATTTCATGTTTTAAAGATCTGGAGTGCCTATTGGTGATTGTTAGGGACTACACTTCCCCTAAATCACCAAAGCACTGAATATGTAAAACAGAGGAGAATTTCTAATTTAATCAGAAATTAATGAAAAAAGAAACAGCATTTAATTTTAGAAGCAGAAGGGACCTTTGAAATGAACTAGGTTCCAGAGGCTCAAAGAGTCAGGGACTTGTTGCAAATCCCAGCAAGACTCCAGCCCAGCCTGGCTGATAACCCTCAACAGTGTTCAAGTATCGTATCTGCAGAGCCCTTGCATTTTCCAAACTTGAGAGGTCACTTCTTTCTTCCTTTTGATCCAGGGGTCAGCCTTTTTTTCTACCATGGAAGGAGTTTCTCCTCCATTGCCTAAGAACATGAGTCACTATCCCTAAAGATTTCCCAAAACTTAACACAGTTTGAAAGGAATAATCAGCCAGGAAAGCCCTTCAATGTCACTCTCTCAACCCCAAAGTCTCCATCCTGCCTTTTCTTCACCCCCACCACCTACACAACCTGACTTATTAAACAGTGCAAGCACAGAAGATCTTTTGACTTAACACTAGCTGTTATCTCATTAGTACCTTCCACCCAGGAGTGGACACAAAGCCTGACACAAAGTCAAGATGCTATACCTTCCAGGGAGAAACTGACTGTGGGGATGCAGGTGAGAACAGGCCGGTTCATGATGACAACTGATGTTCAGGAGGGATTTACAGAGGTGACCTCTGGCAAGTGTAGTAACAACGAGATGTGAAGATGAGCTCTGAGGTCATCTTACGAGGGACTGCGGGCGTATTTTGGGAAGTCTCAGCTTCTTTCTTAACAGCATTCAAGAAATTGTGGGCTTACGGGACAACCACAGTGAATGCGGCTTTAAGGAATGGGAATTGGGAAACAAATCATGGGAATTGGGAAACAAATCATGGTAGGAAGGATGAGACCGTTTTTTCTTCTTAAGAAGGAAGTGAAAAAATAGTTGTCAATCTTAAGGCACGGTATGACTAGCAGAGGAACTTTACCACCTGCTACGCATTACAATTTCCCTGAGCCACCATCTCTGTAACTTCTCTAGGACAGCAGACTACTGCTGGTGGACCAAATCCAGTCCACTACCTGCTTCTGTAAATAAAGTTTTATTGGAACCCAGCCATGTCCATTTATGTATTATCTACAGCTGCTTTCATGCAGAGCATTTGCGAGAGACAGAATAGCCTTCAAAGCCAACAAAATTTAATATTTCAAGTAAATCTAAATGTCAAGTTGGCTGATCCCTCCTCCAAAAGGAAACAGTGAAGGAAAAAAACCACTTCCCAACAATCAATAAAAGGAATTTGAAAATGGATGTACACACACACACACACACACACACACACACACAGTCACGCAGCTGTACCCTATATACTGAACACAGTTCTTGATGATGTTGGTAACCACGGGAATGAAGTTTCTGATTTCATCCATCCTGACAGATCATGGAAGGGCCCACATCATACTACACAAGATTGTTTCTAAACACATCAGGGGCGTCCATGCAAAAGTGAATCAAAGGACAAAGCCTTTATTTTGTCTGAGCTTAGTTTCTTCATCCATAAAATGTGAGGCTGGATTCGTCTAAGGAATTTAAAAACTCTATGACTATAGAGAGAAAGAAAAAGAAAAGTGAACCCTCACATTATATATTTGGGGTAAGGGAGTGGAGGATGAAGGAGAATGGAGGACACAGGACTGAGAACAGGTACGATCAAGGGAGAACAGATAAATATGCGTTAGAGGGACAAAATGAAGTCACTTTTATCATTCCTACAGGAGGTATAGATTCTGAAAGAGTTTAGCACCTACAGTGAGCGGTAGAAGGCATGCTCTACTTACATATTATAATGAATTAATAGAGAGATCAAGGTTCTATGAATCCTTCCGGAGAGGAAGTGAGAGTCTACAAGGAGATGGGGCAGAATGGGACCTACTCTGGATTTACAAACTAGTTTGAGGTGCAAACATCCGAGCCACCCAGAGATATGCATACATTTCTGCTCCTTACACTGGGAAGTGATAGAACCCGATTTTCTTCCCAGCCCGTGTGTTTCTTTCTTGAAATGACAACACAGATGTGGCCATGGTGACACCTTCGAAGAAATGACGTCCCTTCCCTCTCAAACGGCAACTCCAAAGTGGGAGATTTTCAAATTACGACTTTTCTTTCAATAAACCTGCTTCAGCCTACTCCACCGTTCTTGCCCAAAGCAGACCTGGCAGTTTGTTTTTAAAGGTGAGAGAGAGATAAAGACAGACGATCCATGACAGAGATCCACGACAGCGTGGTATCTGGGCATTTGTATCGATCCAGAACCATGACCAACAAGCAGATTAGCTGATTTAATAATGTTTGTTAAAGTAAGGACTGGGCATTATTGGCCATCTTCACAAAATAAGCCATGCAAGTTACAACGACCGCCCAAACTGGAAATAAACATATACTTCGCAGCTGGGGAAATGTACATAGTTTGACTTGTAGGTTATGAATCTTTAAAACTCCTACCACAAGTCCTATCGCACATCCTTCGTGAGTACTATCTTTTATTTATCGTGCTAAGCGATTGTTCTTTGTTGACTGGAGCGGCGTTGGATGTGAACAAAGCAGGTGAGCCACGGAAACATTAACACAAAATACCACTCAGGGAGCAGAGGACATTTTGTCAACAGAGCTAATCACTCTTAAAGCAAAATAATCCACTCTTTTACATATTAAAACAACGAAAACAACTGTGGTGACTTCAAAAGGACTAACTCATTAATCAGTGAAGCTGAGTGAATAATTTCCTCAAGAAACACAAGGCACCAGAAATATTTTATCCAAATACATTTTTGTAGGTTGGGAAAAGGGTCGAGCCTGTCATGTAATACTAAGAAAACACAGAAGGTATTTCCCCAGCCCGTCAGTCTCTGACAGCTGTTTGGGGCACCTGGAGAAAGTTTGCAAGTTTTAGGTCTCCCAGCCGCATGTATCCAAACACAAGAGCCATAAAGAGAAAACGTGTCCGACCCAAAATGGCTGCTTTTAAGTTTTCTATAAAACATCTACTGTGACCATCACAGCCCGCAGCTGACTATGCACTGACTTATTAATACACCCGGACTTCCCATGTCTTGAAAGCCAACCCTTCCATGCCCCTGACTCGTGAAGGAGACAGCAGCATGAGAAGCGGTCCACGCCGGAGGCAGCGTTCAGATGTGCTGGAACCCTACATGCGGCCTGTAGTGCCCGTGCACCCCGTAAACCTCACCACAAGCACCACTCAACGTCTGTCATTTCTGGAGTGACCCAAAGGCTTTCCACTCAAAGTGTTTCAGAAACAGAAGGAGTGATGCTAACCTCTGCCTGCGTGGGCCAGGCTGGCGTGTTCAGGAGAAGGATGCAGGCAACAGGTGTGAGGCGGGACCCTCCTTCGGAAGTGAAAAGAAACAAGCAAGCCTCGAGGCATAGCTGCTTACTAGGAAGAGTGGGGGCACGGGCAGTAAGGAAGGGCTCGCTCACTATGAAAATAGGAGAGGGTGAAAATGGAAGAGCTCTGTCTAGAGGAATATTCGGCATTTTCTTATGGGACTCAGCAAGAAAAGATGGGTTGAAATGAGCGAGATCTGAATGAGACAACATTTTAGGGTGTTCCCAATGGGGCAGGAGGCCAAGGGCAATGGGAGCAATCCTTGTAGCACGACCCGATTCGCCTGATCCCCAGCACAATGAACAGAAGGAGAGAGCCTGGCATGAGGAGCTCATCTTGCAGGACTGGGCAGGTGTGGCTTAGAAGCTGGGCTTGTCCAGCAATAAGCTGTGTGAACATGGGCAGCTAATGAAGTTTCTTCCTGTGAAGAGTAGGAATTTTAAGAGTACTTAGCTCACCGTGTGCTTGTGAGAACAAATCGCACTAACATAGGTACAAAGCCCAAAGCTGGAAGAAAGGAGCTTTCAATAAATTCTGCTATTGATACTCCCACTACTTTTCCTACCATTACTATTCCTGATAGGAATACACCTGACCCTTGAACAGCACAAATTTGAACTGCACCGATCTACTTCCACTGGGTTTTTTTTTTTCCAATAAAATACAGTGAAGTCCTATAAATTTTCTCTTCCTTGTGAGTTTCTTAATAACATTTTCTTTTCTCTAGCTAACTTGATTGTGAGAATTCAGTATATGATACATAGAACATGTAAAATATGTGTTAATCAACTATTTATGTTACCAGTAAGGCTTCTGGTCAACAGTTGGCTATAAAGTAGTTTTTTTTTTGGGGGGGGGGGAGTCAAAAGTTATAGGTAGATTTGCAACTGTGCAAGGTGTGGGTGCCCCTAACCCCCACATTGTTCAAGGATCAACTATAATTTGAAACTAAGAAAAACGTGGGACAGTAGGGATGTTTAGGATTTTTGATAAAAAGAAGAAATATACTTATTTATTGAAAATAGGCAGGCTATCATCATACCATGTTGAAAGTTTCCTCCTAAAAATAATTTTTAAGCAATGTGCCCAAATCCTGAATTAGCTGGCAAATCTGGGAGAAGGTGAAAGGGCGAAAGTTGGGAAAATAGCATTAATTAGACCATAAACTCTGAAACGTGAAACTAAGAACGTGAATTTTCCCCTAAAGCTATAAACACTAAATATAAAATTAAGATGAAAAAGTGAACCATCACATCTGAAACTTAGTCCTAACAATTCCCACTGATAACATTACTGCTAGCTATTTCTTTTAACTATAAAGTTCCACAGTGGGAATGGGAACAGGGATATGTAAAAATGTGAAGGAATGACTCAAAAAAAAAAAAAAATAGCGAAAGGCTAGTCAGTCACCAAAACGTCCACAGCTGGTACCCCTGTAAACGGAGACTGTGGGCAATGTAGTTTCTTCTTTCTCTGCCTTCCTAGATGCATCTTCTAATTTTTCTACAATGAACGTGTAATTAATTGTGCAGTAGAAAATTCGAAATTATTTGGTATTCCATTTTCAATTGAAAACATCTGAATTACACCCAAGCGTTCCACAGAGCCAACACTGAGGATTTCACTGTCGGCTCTGGCACATGGGATATTTTGTAGGCACTGGCAAGAGTTAAGTGACTGTCTCGGCACCTCTTCCAGCACATTCAGCAGCCATTCCCTAATTGTGCCACAGTCACTCTGCCAATATTTTATGGGAGTTTCACAAAATGCACCTATAGCTAGACTCAAAAATGAGAGGACCTCCTAAAATTCTGGCTTAAAAAACAAAAAAACTCCCCCCCCCCGTTCTTAATTCTTCAGAAACTTCCCCAGCCTTCCAGAAATAGGACGGGCCACGGGAATCAAACATTATCTCAGACTGGAACCTAAAAAGGGGGCTTGCCAGACAACAGCCTAGGGAAGCTATTGGTTAGACGCAGTGTGTAATGATTTGTTATCCTGGTTCTAGGTACTAATCCCATAGAAATTACAGAAGGAGGGCAGCAAGGAGCCCTAAGACATAAAAATCATTGCCATGTGTAAAAACTTAGATGTTAAAAAAGAAAATGCAGGCACAAGAATTTAGCCAGAAAAAAAAAAAAAAAACAGACATGCCAATAAAAAAGCTGCTTCTTAAAATTTGGCTGGCAGTGTCCTTCCCCTCCCCAATGGATACTCTTAGTAAAGAAAACATGGTAGGTTTTTTCTTCCTTGCCTGTATTTGATTTCCAATTAAAATTAAATATAAACTGAAACGCCACCTGGATTTTAGCAAAATCCAATCCCCGCCCTCCACCGCTCCTTTTTCTTAAAAGAAGAACCTGGGCTTACATATACAAACATTTCGCTAAATGACCCGTGGCAAATTGCGTAATGCCAGTAAAAGTTGTGTTTTTTAAGTTATGAGCCCCAAAGATTTTATCTGAAATAAAACCCTGATTCAATTCAGATTCTAGAGGCAAACTGTGTCCTTAGCTCTGCCTCTAAATTTAAAACATTTGTGGTGGGGCCCCTTCAGTAATGTTGCTAGTAGGTATGGAGGAGAAATTCTGTATTTATTAAGATATATGTTTTCTTTTCTAAAATGGTAAATTGGGGCACTAATTGCCTACAAGAACTGGTTCTCTGCAGTCTTCCTATAGAGGTCAGTTTCTAAATGAAGAGTGTGATTGTCAAATAGGACTGTACCCTTATTGCAATTAATTATCTCAATGAGGAAAGACACAGGAACTCTGGAATTCACGGATGAGGGCTCTCCTTGGAGGTCTCTAACATGAATTTCTACACTGCTCTAAGGTGATCACATTTGAATATAAATTGGGTGCAGTATGCTAAAGAATGGAACAGCTCTGAGAAACAAGTTGGTTCCCTCCTGGCCTCCGCCTTTGGGTCCCTAAGATTGCAGCCCTGCCTTTTCCTGCCTTCAAAGGTGCTGAGCAAACAAAATAATACTGTCTAGAACACTATTATTTTAAAGGCTTGACTAGTGTGCTAAGTCCTAAGGTCTATTATTCAATTATGTAACGAATATATAACTCTGCTCTAGAAGTTACCTCTATTGCCCCATTTTGCAGACAAAAAGTAAGGCTCAGAGAGACTGGCAAACCTCACTTAAGTTCCTCCACTCAGTAAGTACAAGAGGTGGGTTTTGAACCCTCGTCAGTAGGATTCCAAAATGTCTCGAATGAAACGTTTCTCCTGCATTTTTGAGTCTCTGAGGCAGTGAGATTAAGTCTCCAGGGAAAATGGCATGCAATGGGTAAGCAACCGAGTACTTCCGTATATGACTGTCAGTATAATACTGGATGACATCTACCAGACAAGGAAACAGGCTGGCTCCGCTGCTGATGCTTTCAGGTGATCTGCCCTTGTGAGTGGTTATCAAAGTGTGAGTCTCTCACCAGCAGCAGAGAATGAGTTAAAAGCATCGGAAATGCAAATTCTTGGACTCGACCCCAGATCTACAGAATAAAGTCCTGGGGCGGGGGGTTAGCAGTATGGTTTAAAATGACCTCTAGATGATTCCAATACACGTATAAGTCTAGAACCACTGCTGAATGCCATACACACTCTCAGTAAAAGTGTACCCCTGAATCAAAGGGTACGATGGTCTTAAGCCTCTTGACACCCAATGCCACACTGCCCCCCCCCAATGGGCTGCACAAACTTAACCTCCCATCAGCCACAAAAGGGAGTGCCAGTGGTATATGTATCATTTACTGTAACCTTTGCTGACTTAGTCAAAGGTCTCTCAAGTAGTGTGTGAAGCTGGTGACTGTTCGAATACATATAAAAAGGCTCTTCGAACCTGTGCAAAGTGCTTTATATGACCTTACTTTCCAGAGTTTTCTTCAGAGCTGGCATTTATAGTGCTACATCTAAGATATCCAAGAATGAATTCCAGGGACACATTGGTAAGCATTTAGAGCCAGAAGAGGAAACCTTTTCCAAATTAAAGATAGGTTACTAATATACTTAACATTAATTAAACACAGAAAAATCTAGGAACATTTGTCAAAACACTGAACCAGCAAGCAAATCTAATTAACATGTAGTACAGACTGTATAGTGTTTTAATTGGGGGGTAGGGGGTTGGGACATGATGCACATGAAACTATTCGCAAAATGACACAAACACACACATAAATGCACACTTCTCAGAGCAAAAGGTGCTGGGGTTTCACCAGATTCACACAAGAGGAACTGTAAGCCTGCAAAATGTACGCATGTTGGAATTAAAGACACGGCCTGTGCCAGGGAAACCCTCCCAGCAGGAAGGCTAAAGAGAGGCTCACTAATTGTGAGATGTCATGATAAGTCATCCGGTAACAAGCTTAAAACCAGAAACAAGTAAGAATGTAAGAAAACAAAGAAAAAAGGCAGAAGAGAGAAAATAAAAGGACATGCGCTTCTAGGAAAGAGAGTTCATAAATAGCTGGATTGAACAAATACCTTCAAATTTGACAACTATTTTAAAATTAGCCATTAGGATTTCAGTTGTTCCAGCTCTATGACAAATAGAAGTGAATAAGCTAAAACTCAATATAAAAGTATATGAAATATGGACACCACCGACCAAATGACCAGCCTTGTCAGTCCCCATCTAATCTCTGGAGATCGAACACGAACACTTGACTCAGGCAATGGTCTGTGTAAACAGATAGGCCCCACACCATTTCCTGGAGACCAGTACACTCAGATGCTGGCGTCCGGCATAGAAAGACTTCTACTTGTTGTTCCACATGGAAATCCCCCTTGCTTATCCCAAACTTAAAAATGGCAGAGTGGCAAAGATACACTTCTTGGGCACTTAGGTCATAAACCACGCCCATACAGCTCAGTATATACCTTCCATCCACTCTCTCCTGATTGAAAGGGTTAAATTAAATCAGCTGGTGTGCATGTGCTGAGTTACTGGTTCCCAAGTTGTACCAATGTCTTCAAAAATCCCACCAACATAGACACAAATAAACTCTTCCTCTCTGGGTTACTGAAGACGTATTGCTTAAGTCATTCATCTGTTAATTAGTCATACGTATATCTTCTACAGCTTGTTTTCATTTTGCTTTGAGATTTTTATTGATATTTAATGCATATATTTATGTTTTGTTCCATTACGATTAGATTATAAGTTTTATGAATTCAGGGAGATGTTAAGGGTATTTCTTCATATCTTCTAGCCAACCATAGGACTGTGAACCTAAGATATGCTCGTTTTTATGTTAATTTTCTTTGGTAAGAGAACTATGGGGAAGAACATCTGCTCTTTGAGTGACTCAGTGTCCAACCTCCATTTCCTTAGTAGGCTGACTGATTATTCCTCTAGCCAACAATAATGCCAAAACATTTAATTTGTAAAATGCATTCAGTTAAATGATTAGAAAGGAACTCTGCAGGTAGGATGAAACCAACAAGTGACCTTACCGCTCCGGAAAATGTAAGACAAAGTCTTAAACTGTGATATATGTATTTCTTGAGGGATAATTTTGAAAAAAAAAAATAAGGCATGATCCCTCAGTTTTGTCACTTTCTATAAAGTAAGTGTAGAAGTTTCTAGAAAGCAAACCTTGCCACATCTGCCATTTACGAATTCAGGGGTCAGCAAAGTTGTTCTGGAAAGGCCCAGATAAGAAGTATTTTAGGGGGGTGCCTGGGTAGCGCAGTCGTTAAGCATCTGCCTTCAGCTCAGGGCGTGATCCCGGCGTTCCAGGATCGAGTCCCACATCGGGCCCCTGGGCTAGGAGCCTGCTTCTTCCTCTCCCACTCCCCCTGCTTGTGTTCCCTCTCTCGCTGGCTGTCTCTCTGTCACATAAATAAATAAAAAAGAAATTTATAAAAAAAAAAAAGAAGTATTTTAGGCTTCGTGAATTATATGTTCTTTGCTGCAAGAATGCACCTCTACTGTGGTAGGAGGAAGGCAAGTCTAGACAACAGCAAACAAGGGGGATGGGATGGTGGTGTTTCAATAAAACCTTTTTCTTTTTCCTTTTTTTTTTTTTAATAGAAGGAAATCTATTAACTCACAGAATTCAAGGAAGGGTTGAGGAAACACATCACGAAAAAGGTAGGTAAGAACCAAATGGCAAGAACAAGCGGATCAGGTAACTCCAGGGCTGTCGAGTCTTCCCCTGCTCTTGACTCTTTCTAGCTCTTTCTTCCTTCTTACATGAGATCCTTAAATGATTACACCTACCTTGTTGGGTCATTATGAGAATTAAATGAGATAACACGTTGCAAAGAAATAAAATACCACAGTACTCAATAATGTCAATAAAACCTTTCTTTAAGAAAAAAAATAGGGGGCAGGCCAGATTTAGCCAGATGGGCCCTGTGGCTTAGTTCACCAACCCCTCGTGTAGTCTGCACGTTTAACACAGCACTTTGTACCTAGAACCTGCCCAGTCAAGGGACTGAACAAATGGCTGAGACAAGTTTAAAATATTTCTGGACTATAACCATGACAATTCTAATTGTGAATATCACATTTCAGCTTATGCATGATGCCTTTCCCTCTGTAAACACATGAATGACACAGTCTTTCCATAAATGTGCACAGCGTACGCATCTAATCCACAGCACAAACTTGCAGTTGGGAAGACAAGTGCATATGCAATGAGCTAATCGGAGTATCATAATAAAAATGCACGTAAAGGCATTTTCACTTACTACTTTTGGATGGTGAATGCCTATTGAGTTGAAATGGAAATATCATGAGTAGGACGAAAAAAATGAGGCAAGGTAAGCAATATTATCACAGTATTATTTATCATACACATTAGGATCAAAAATAGTCAGGAAAGAATGAGCATTGTGTCATTCTCTCCCAGTCTTTAACCTTGTAAAAGGTTGTTGAGTTCGTAGGGAAGATAACAAGAGTCAATACAAGAGGCTATTAAAAATGGAACTACGTCTTACCACGCAACCTTGAAAAATTAATACTTAATAATTATAATAATAAAAGGCCATTTCTGTGCCGTTTTAGGATGTTACATATTATTTTATTAAATTTTCCCAAAACTCTTTCTTCCTTTGGCTCTGAGACACATGGCTCTGCTGTTGAAAAGCAAAAGACATTTTACGCACAATTTTCCCTCTACTCGAAAGAGGTATATTGTGCCCTTCAGTGAACATAAAATTGATATTATCATCTCTTAGTTTATATCTCACTACTTAACCTTCAGATTAAAAGTTATTGGATTTGAATGACTAAAAAGACATCATGTCACCTTCCCTTCAATGTGGAGACAGGGGAGTTCAGGATGAGAGAAGGTACAGTGATAAAAACACGGATTTCGGATCAGCCGACACCTTCCCTCTTTTGACAAGCGACCGTGATACTGACGCTTCCCTGTGCTTGTCTGGATGATAAACTGTGTGACAAACGGTTTACTTTCAGAAACTTTGCTGAAGACGAAACTGCGTCAGGAAGTTAATTTTATTTGGAGTACAGTCGAAAAGGAGCAGTCTAAAAATAAGGATGAAAGAGTTAATTCAAGGAGAACCTTAGGGTTACCACCTTAAAAAAAATCTTACCCCTCTACTGGCAGAAGATACTGGAAAATGTTCTCTCTGAGCTGCTTTCCCTCCATCTGCCTCTATGCAGGGCTCGACTTAAACACACAAACAAGGCCCTGACATCCCTAAGCAGTTTAATCCATACCTCGTCAATGAGTCTGCCAATAGCACCAGTGTTTAATAATTACACGTCGTATTTTTCCAACAAAAGAAACATAACACGCACCCCCTTTCACCCTAAAAAACAAATTCATTCTAAGAAGCTTGTGTCAATATGAAACAGACTTTATCAAAGATCTAACTTGGTAGTTTTGTTCTCTAAAAGAGATTAAGTCCATTCCGTGATCAATAGGAACACAAGGCAGTTTATCAGCATTTCCCATGTGACTTGTGGAAGATATACTCATTAGTAACTGGCAAAGGCTAAAGGGAAAATACTTGATAATTTTAATCTGAATAAACATATACAATCAAAAGAGTGAGTTTTCGTGATGTAAGAGGATGTCGTTTTTTAAACAGCCTTTAAAAAAAAAAAAAAAGGACTTTTCCAAACTAAGTCCGTTCCTTATTTACAAGTTACGTTTGTGCTTGTGCACAAGTTGTGTTTGTCCGATAACCGACCCGTGGCACGTAAGAAAGGAGCGTGGGTTGTCCTCCTGATGCCCTTCTCTTCTGTTCCATGGTGCCACCATTTTGCCAGTCATTCAGATGGGAAATGCTGACTCATCATCCTTCATCACTCCCACTCCTTGATATTTTCACATGTCCTACTTCAAAAGGCTCTGCTGATTTTCCAGCACTCCCCTCAACACTCTCTTGTGACCATAGCCCTCCTTTCTCTTCCTATTTCATTCATTCGCAGAGTCTGTCAAAGAACCGCTCTATGTCAGGGGCTGTGCTGTGTGCTGGGGAACATCAGGGAGTAAGAAAGGGCCATCCCAGCCCATACGGGTCCTACAGTTCACCAAGGTATTCAAGTGTAGGAGGAGAAATGCAGAAAGCAAGGCGGTAAAGGTGGTCAATGAAAGCGAGTCCTCAATTAAATGAAGGGAGAGTTAGTGGCCCATTACTAAATTCAGGACTTACCTCAAGAGCCCTGTCGCTGCTATTAACCTCTCAAACATCTCTTTCCTTCCAAGCCAGGCCAGGTTCAACCTTCTAATTTACGTTTAGTACCCCTCCTCCTGAATGGCCTTTCTTCTCCACCTAGAAACCTCCCCTGGCTTAGAAACCCAAGCCTCCAACAAGCTGAATCCAGGTAACCTTCGAACCACCTTCCCCCTGTCCCCACCCTTGCTCTTCAGGCTCTTCAGGCTCTAGTCAAATAAACTCCAAATTAATTACTCTACCATGCACATTTCCTCACACAGGTGGTGCAGGGATTAGCTACATGAAAGAATACGCAACAAACGAATAAATGCATTTCAAGAACTCCAAAGTGAAGAAACAAAGTTAATACATAGTTTCCAGTGTAGCACATTTATTAGCTCACTTGGAACAAAGCTGAGGCCAGGCCAGTATGTGCAACCTTCTTCGCCACATTTTCTCGTGAGAGGAAAAAGAAAAAAAAAATGTGGTTGTATTTCTCTGAACCAAATCAAACACAGTATTTAGCGAAGGGCCTCTGGAATGTTACAAGTAACACTTCATAATTACAATAGATTGGAGTTCAAAGACCAAGTGATGAAAAGAAACTTTCTAATACGGGGTTCAATTCCCTATATAAACTTCCCTTTTGTTGCTCCATCTACCACTTGCATTTATATTGCCATTCTACTTTGTCATAAAAGCAGTCACCTTGTAACCCTTTTTATCAAGTAATCTATGCACTACCTAAAAGTACACTCGACTCCATCAGTCGAGCTATAGAGGTTTACATTACACAAACATACCAATTCTGCGTGCTCAGCACTACTTGTCAATAAACGCCAGCAGTTGCAAAACAGCAAAGTAGGTTCCTTGCCTTCGGAGAACAGATAGGAGTCGGCCAGTTTTGCAAAACAAACTCTCTGCAATCAGGGAAGCTAATCTGTCAACAAATTACCATTAAAGTCATACCTCCTGAAAGTTCAAAAAGAGATGTCTGATTAGACAAGAGAGAGGGGGGTATTTATTACTACTACTACTACTAGCTCACGGGTCAGAGCTTAAAATTACCTTCTCAAAGTAGGGATGCTTTTGTTTAAAGTTGAGGGTACACTTCACTCCTGGTGAAATGTGGCATCTAGCTTTCTATGTACTTGGCTCTTTTTTTGTTGTTTCTCATGCCATCTTACCCTTCAACAGAGAAATTAATGACACACAACTATTCAGTTATCAAAACTTGAAAGGATTTCATATAAGGCTCCCATCAGAAGTTACCTAAATCTCTGACAATATTTTGATGACAGGGAGGTAAAAACTCACAGAGTAAAGAACTAACTTCAGCAGTCAGGGTGGAGTATGCCTTTTCCAGAAAGAGCCACCAAAGGAATTGAGAAAAAGTGGAAGTCTGTTATCATTGTGGCTGTTTTTCTTTATTTGTCACAGTTATCCCAATTTCTGCCTCACTTTTATTTCAAATTGTTTGTGTGCTTTTTGCTAACATTTTGGTGGCACCAATTCCTACTACAAATTTTTGATCATCAATATTTTCTATATTTGAACTCTACCTTGTGTTCAAAAAGAATATATCAAAAGGTAGAGTGAGTCCTTTAAAATTATAGTTTGAGTCTTCACCCACCAGTGAAGGAAGGTGCTAGCCCCTATCACAGTGCCTGCCTCAATGAGAGAACTCAATAAATTCAGATCTTCTTCTACCCTGCCTTCCAGAAGCTTCCCTTATCAGACACAGAGATGCTGACTATGTTTTTTTCCTTCCAGTGGCATCGAAAGACCCACCTTTCAGACACAGTCCCTGGCAACGACAAGGCAAAAGGCCATTTGAGGGCATTCCTAACAAAGTTAATAAAGCAACCTTTTGCAAAGAGAAGAATGGTAAGGCCGAACTGGCCATTGCTACCTCGTCTTTATACTAATCCACACCTAATCATTTGGGCCTCCCTACGTAGAGTGAGGAACGAGGCAAAGGATGGCCGCAATAATGGTAACACGGTTCCCATAAAGGAACAGGAGTACGAACGAGAAGCGCACGGGGACGGTCTCTTTCATTGGAGCTTTCTGCCCATCCAAACACACACAGTGATTTCTTCCAGGTGTCGTTTTTCACAGGGGCACTTCGAGCTGGAAATGTTGGCAGGACAACCTCCCTCTTTTGCTCGATATCCACTAGTCATTTTCGTAACAAGAACAAAATGAGGCTATTCATTCCGCCATTTTGAAAATGAAGAGAAGAATCTTTAATTTTTGTGGCTTGGTTTATGCTAACATGTTCACACTCTGGTCATTATAATTTGGTTACTCACATTCAGGAGACCCCAGGATATAGACCCGTGATTCTCCCAGGCCCCTCTGATAGTATATTTTCTATATCCTTGTGAATATACACAGCCTCATCTCCTTCCTGAGACCTCTCCTACTCCTCCTGTCTCTCTGAGCTTCTCTGGTCCTGGGCAGTGACTCATCTCTCACCTCCTTTAATAGCTCATTGGCAAAATGCAACCCAATGAATCCCTCTTCTTCCCGCTCATGATGTTTCAGAAGCTACTTGTCCTTCCTTCCTCTCTTAATGCCTCAGGATTCATTCAATGCTTTCTTCTCTTTCTTTTACGTTATTAACAGGAAACATGTACACAGACACACGTTGATGGTGGAGGTGTACCTTTTGGGCCAGAAAGCCCAACACTTTAAACCAAATGTCAAAGAACCAATGTCAATGAATGAAACAAATACTTCACTTATCCACACTCTCTAAATAATCCATATTCAAATCCCATACATACTGTATCTTTTTTTTTAATGTCTTTCTCATAGACTACCTCTATACTGCCCTCCTCATATAAAACAATAGCCACACCTCAAAACCACAGCAACCAAAGCTCTCTCTATACTGATTTGCAGACAATAAAACTGCCAGGTGGTACCCAAAAAAAAAACCCCATCATTAAATGGAATGTTGTTAAGAAATAGCTGTTTTATTTAACAGCTATTCATTTTTATTGAATAAACATTTTCTAGTATGCATTCTGTTAATTGACCTGACAGCATATGCTGTATATGGAGAAACTTCTAAACATTATGCTCTATGTAATATGCTTATCTGAAAAAGCTCTCATTTGCAGCAATATGGAAATAAAATTCTGCTTTCTAAAATTCAAGACTTTTAAAATGCATTAATCCACACAGTTTATGAAATTGCTCTGGACATTTTAAAATCCTTTCTTTAGGAAAAAAAACTTCAGTAATTGGTAATAGTATTTGTTGCTGAGTTTCATAATGGAGTAGTGCATATCCAACACAGAACTTTTACAGACCCAGAAATGGGGCAGGCATAATAGGAAATAAAAAGCAGTTATGGTATCGGGTAAAGAATTACCCAGTGGCTAAAAGAAATGTTCAGAAACTCTATCAAATTATATTATTAGGAAAGTATTGTTATAATAGTTTCATGGCCCAGATCTAAGTAGACTTGAAACATTACGGAGATAATACGTTTCATTTTGAGGAAGGAAGACAGTTGGGGAGTGTGTTGGCGGGCTCCTCCAGCTACTGGCAGCACCTCTCCTTGGGCGATGGCTTCTGAGTGATGATGGCATCTTGCAGAACTACCAACCCCCCTGCCGAGAGGGCCACCAATGAGCGACGCTGCTGGGTGGGAGCTGGAGCAGCCTGGAGGGTGGCAGGCTCCCTGACTTCACGAGCAATCCATCCCCTAACAACTGTTGCCCTGTAGGAATATGGGTCTAGGGTTACCAGATCTTCTGATTTTTCAAGAGAAGATGGAAAAGCCAGATTCCCCCTACTTTTCTAGGTTGGCACCTAAGTAATTCTTTTTTTTTCTTTTTTGTTTTTAACAATTCTTCTTAGACCTAATTTAGCCAACCTATAGACGAGTCCCAGCATAGAAGTCACTCATTCCACAGCTAATCTTTGTGAAAGCTCTCCATTCTGAAAGGGCACTTGCTATCATTTGTAATTATCTTTAGTAATAAGAATCAAACATGGAAAGGCTTGCATTTATTTTAAAAGTCCTGGCACTAGGCAAAAATTCTCCCTATATCGTCAACGATTGCACTGGTGCAACTGGAAAATCCTATAACGTTCAGTGTTACACACAGCGTAATTAACTCATTTTTATACCAAGCCCTTTTAAGCCACATCTTTTTGTTCCATGGACTTCTAACATATTTTACAGTTCTAATTCTCTTCCACTGTCCTACATTAATCAAAGCTGTAACCCCTGTTGTCTTTGTACTACAGAATCAGAATGTGCCCCTGGCGAGGAATGGGGGAAAAGTCAACAGGAATTAAATTTCAGTGCAACTGTTTACTCAACTGTGGCCTGCAGTTATTGAAATTTTATCCGTGGTTTTGTGTGACTACCGCAGTAATGAATTCAGCATGGCTGTGATTTTCTCACTGCTGGTATTCTCACTTCAAGGAAAAACCTGTAGACTAAAAATGACGAAAACAACCAAGTCCATCGCGTGGACCCTCGCATTTCTCCAAAGCGCTTAATTGTTGCAGTTTTCGGTCTGGAAGGAAACTAGGATCACTCGTAGTCCTGCAAAACTTTTTCAATCCTTTAGTTTTTTTTCTCAATTCATCTACAGATTTTCTTGTCCTCCAACAACCTGTGAAGAGCCTCATCATACACTTCGAGGGGCAAACAGCTGTCAGTATTTTATTTTAAAACACTGAAAGGGCCTGCCAAGCACAGTATGTGGGGTTTTAGCCACAATGATAAATCCAGCTACTCACTCTCTTCCTAAATCACATCGATAGCAAATAAAAATAAAATTGGTATGAAAAGTATTTAAAAAGAGTTTCAAAGTACAATCAAAAGATATTGACATCCATAACACATAACAGCGTGTTTTCCAAAGTGGTCGCAGCCAAGATAGAGAGGGGAGATGCGAATACCTAATTTTGTTACTCACGCTTTTTAAGGAAGATGCTGTTAAAATGTACTTTCTTAACTGTCTTCTATGAGGCTAATGTATTGTTGCTGTTATTGGTGTGTGTGTGGGGGGGTGTGTGCTGATGGTATACATGTGAAGACTTTGGATGACTTACTACTTCACGATGGTAAATGATTTTCAGTCCTTCATATAAAACACTGAAGAAGTTAATTTCCAATTTATTTAATTAATGTACCCTAAATACTAAGTATGTGGGGTTCACACCCCACGAGAGCACCACACCTCAACTGCTCCATGAAGAACCAGCGGACCTTGGCCTCTGTAGGGTAAAGACACAGAATACAGCACTCCAAAACACCAAACTACTGCTCGTTCTCAATGTAAGCATAAGTACCTAACAACACCGCGTGAACAACGCATGCACACGCACGGACACCTTCCTACCATCTGAGGATCTGTTCTGCTAACCAGGTCAGCGGTGAGAATTCAGCCATTTGCACTCATTTAAGCGCACAACCTTCCACACAACATACATCATAAATTCCAGCTGATGTGATGCCCGAGGTGCAGGCACAGAAGGGTCTGGGCGGCCAGGGAGAGAGACCACATCCCTTAGGTGAAGCACGTCTGCTAGTTTCCATTTCTTTCTGTTGCAGCTTGCCCCCACCAGGTTCCACTAACTTCTCACAGACTGACAATGTAACGATTCTTCGTATTTTAAAAACTTCTTAGCAAGAAGAAAATAAAACGTGCTCAGAGCCTGGCAAAGGCCATAACCCTCATACAAAAAGGGATTCCCTCTACTTCTCTGATACGGTTTTCAAGAAAATGGTTTGAGAACAGGTTCACCTTCCTCCTCTTCATCCCCCAGAAACGATTTCAGTTGCTTTCAGTAAGGCCCAAAGACGCGTCATTCTTTTTTCACCCTTCTGCGATGGCACCATAACTACGTATTGAGTAAATGAATCAAGGACTGAAATGGAACAAAATCCGCCCATTATCATTAACAAAAACAAATCCTATTTCCTGATTCCAAGAGAGGCTGGAAAAACAGTGCTGTCTTCAAGCGGGTGCTATTTTCTTCTTTGAATTTCCCTCAACACGTGGGCCACACAACACCATTTTCTGGGTCACCTTTACCATTTGGAAATATTTAGTCACTCACAGGTACCCCCTGACACGCCTATGGAGAACGTAAGGAGAATGAGTATGTCCCAATTTATATGCATTTGGGGGAGCCACCAATAAGAGCTAATTTAAAACATTAAGAGGACTTAGCCCCATACCAGCCGCCATATGTACACAAGACACATAGGTCAGTGGCCCACACCCCGAAGTTCCCATAGGTAGCCGGAGGCCATTTCTTACACTTCAGCCTGTGCTGCTGTCGCTCTGCCTGCTGTATACACACCCCTGCCCGTTTGTTTCTACTGTTCTGCTTCTCTCCTGGTTCACCTACTCCCTCTTCTATCCCCTATTCCTTTTATCCATTACCCCTCATTTTGTGTCTTTCTTCACCAGGCTCAATAAGCCTGCTTATTATTATTACTTTTCAACTCAAGCATCAGGAACCATTTCTCCAAAGATTCATTTTAGTCCAAATAGTTCAGCTTCAGGCTGCCACGGTGGGGCCTGGGAAGGGCGCCCCGAGGTGCACTCAAGCTCATCTTTAACAACTGCTCTCCAAGATGGGGGGCATGGGGGGGGCCCAAGGCTCTCAGCTCCCAAGGGCCGGAGCACTAGTCTCTGAAGGCCACCACCAGGCCGCCAGATGCCGCTGACGGCCGGCCTGCCCGCCAGGCGAGCCTCCAACACTCCCGGGCGGCGAGTGCGAGCGGCGAGCTGGAGAGCCGCCCCCCGCCCCGGCCCCTCCCCAGCCCCCCGCGCCCGTGCAGCCCGGCGGCCCACGGGCCACAGTACCTGCTGCTGCTGCACGTGCACGAGCTCAGCGGCCCCCGCGTCCGCGGCCGGCGTCTCCCCGTTGGACCGCCCTTCGCGAAGGCTGGCGCACTGGAGCAAGTGGTTGCCGCCGCTCGACCCGTTCTGGATGGCTGAACCGTTACTTTTTGTCTCAGTCCCAGATTCTTGCATCATGACTCAAAAACCTGATAGAGGGATTTTCAGGAGGGAGCGGGGGAGAGAGAAAAAAGCAGCTGTTAAAACAGTTGTTGGACAGAAGGAGAAGGGCCCTGCCTTCCGTGTTGGCCAAACTCTGTAAACAGTTGTCCTTTTCTTTCACTCACTTTTGGCCCTGGGTCGTGGGCTAGTCCCTTAGTGTCTGAGGACGGAGGGCGGGGGTCGGTCCAGCTTCAAGGTTTAGTAGTGGGCCTTGCAATAGACTGTTTCGCCTTGGAAAAAAAGTACTTTCGGGGGAACTCAGGACGTATGGTTCAGTTTCTGTGGATTGTATCTGGATGTTTTGCTCAAAAACCAGTAAGTCATTGCGAGCAGCACATTACGGGTAACATTAAACGTTAGTGCGTGCGGGCTCTGCGTGGGGGTGGTACACTCCTAGAGAGAGTCTCCGACTCCTCCATCAAGACGTGACACACAGCACCGGGAGGGCCCCTGAGGTCACTGGAGCTGAGCACCCTTATAGTCAAAAAGCCAAGAGCATTTGAGGATTCGTACTCCCCAGAACCATTCAGGTACTGGAAAGTATTCCTAATTGGCCATTCCAGTAAGATCGGCCACATTTAGAGAGGAAAAAAAAAATCACCGCTTTTCGGGAGCTGAAAAAATTCAGACTCTGATCTTTGTCCTAGGGTTAAAACTGTCCTAAGAAATCCTATTCAAAGTTAGGGTTTTTTTTCCTGCTGGATTACTAACCTCTAGTTTGGTTTAAGGCCTGAAAGGTCTGGGACAGCTTATATTTATTTTGGAGAAAAATCTGGCCTTAGGCACACCAAAGAAAAGGTCTGAGTGTGAAAGTATGAAATGTCTAATAAAAAATATTCACACACATGTATGTGTGTGTGTATATATGTGTATGTGTGTATGTATATGCATGCATGTATGTATATATGTATGTGTATATACATATATGTATGTGTATGTATATATGTGTGTATATATGTATGCGTGTATGTATATATGTATGTGTATATACATATATGTATGCGTGTATGTATATATGTGTATATATGTATGCGTGTATGTATATATATGTGTGTGTATATACATATATGTACGTGTATATGTATTTATATGTGTGTATATGTATTTATATGTGTGTATATATATGTATGTGTGTAAGTATATGTGTGTGTGTGTGTATATGGTATGTAAGTCCGTATGTATAGTGCATGATGAGTAGCTGGAGGATATCACCTACATACATGTAAATATATTTCACATTCGGCCCGGCTACTCTCTAGGTACAAAACCATTATCCTCCGGAGCCAATTCAGCTCTCAGTAAAGGCGTCTGATGATGACAAAAGATAGATAATATTTACTCATACCAAATGTTACCATCTATTGATCACCAGTGCTGTGCCAAGCCACCTGCAGGTGATTTATGTATATTCACCAGTTTAGTTCTGAATGCCACTGGTCTCTCCAGGATGCAGATGAGAACACTAGGGCTCCACGAGGAGCCTAGATTTAATTTGCCCAGCATAAATCACTAGTAATGGTGCAATCCGGATTTGAACAAGTTCATTCTGATGTCAAAGTTCTTAACCATGTGTTTTCTTACAGGTGAGGTGCAGTAGGGAGCAAACAATGAAATGGCAGGGTCATACTCCAAATTCAAAGACGAGGACTTTCAACAGGAAAAACATAGTCACTAAAGGACCTGACGGTTCCAATATCGAAGCTGAGAAGTGTCTGCATGTTAGAACTTTAACGTGAAACACCAATCTCGGATAAAAGGGCTGAAAACTTAAATAATTTTGCATTGTGGAAAGACATGCACAACACCATGGATTTCTCCCCACCCATGAAATATGTCACAACAGGGAAACTGAAACACTTGGGACATCTTTAGAGGAGGCCGCCCTCTTGCTAGAAGCTGGTTTAAGTCCCTTTTCTACCGACCTCCCCAAACGTGTGATGGGAAATTAAAAGCAGAAAAATTCACATCTTTCTTCATTTCCTTTCAGTGTACTGTATGATCCAACTTGAGTACAAACTTTATAAACCCAGAAGACTTATTTTTTAAAGTTAATCCAATTCTGAAGGGGATTAAGAATGGCATTTTTTGTTGACAGGTGGGAAACAAACTCAGAAGCAACAGCTGATTCACTCTCTTCTCTTCAGATCAGACTTTCCAGTAATTAGAGTCCTTTAAAAACCGCCTTTATATCTTTACAGTCTGCAGAATATAAAATCTATCAAAAATACGACTAAAACTTTCTCTAAGAAGAACCAGGCAATACAAGTACCCTATTTGTTGCCAAAAAAGGCATTAATTTGTGAAATTGAGGGGTTTTCCCCCCAATGTTTCAGTTTCTGTTTCACAAACATGCCCATTTGTACAGAAATGAAGGAAAGGATGGCGTTTAGGCGTCTGAAGGCGAGGATGGTTGTCCTAGAGTAGGTAACAAGGAAACTCGCTCAATTCTTTAGGTATGTCACAAGCACACCTCAAGAAAAAACAAAAACATTTTTTTAACTTTCTAGAAAGCCTGCTCATATCAGCGAATGGACCCCCAAAAGATAAAAACATGGCTTACACATGAAATCCATACCTGCCCTGAGAAGGGGGCATAGCTAGCCAAATATTCTGTCCTCAGAGCTATAGGAAAGAATGCTTCTTTCCACACCCTGTGACCATCGGGATGCCTGGCCTCAGAACAGGTGTCTAAGAGACTGGCCCCGCTTCTGTTTCCTGGGTTTGACACCGTGGTCGTGGGTGGAGTACGAACAGTCTCCAATCCACAATTTGATGAGAAGGTTTTGCTCTACACAGTTCCAAGAAGACTGCCAAGTCCTCCAGGAGAAGTTTTGCAGGCATCTCGCCAAGCAGCTTGGCTTGCGAATCGGGTCTGTGAGAGTGCAGGCATTGGGACCGAAATTGCATAAAGGATTATTTTGGTCTGAGGATGTCCTTAATTAGTCAAGTGCTAACAGTAGTATGTAGGTTGCAAGATTTAAAATTTCCCATAATCTCCCACACCAATCAGGAGAAAACAGCTTTTTGAAAAGCACATGTGAAAAATTAGGAGTGTCGATGTCTAAGAACATTTCTAACAATATCTGGGCTGGCAATATTTCTTTCTATGGAATGTTCCAAGCCATTTAATAAGGCTTTATGTCTGTACAACACTTCACAAACTACAAGGCTCTCTGAGGTACTTTTCAAACTCATAACAAGTCCATCAGGGAGAAGAAGCAGGTGAAATTTATCCCCATTTTACAGATAAGAAAACAAAAGCCCAGTAGGTTAAGGAATAGATACATCCATAACCATTTCCTATTTCAGATGTGAACTTGTCCATTCAATGAATGACAGCGAATTTCCCATTTGCAAAGTCCTGGGCAAGGTGGTACATTCGTAAATGAATGAAAAGAAAACTAAGTAATTCCAGGAAAGACGGTATCAAGGTGGCAGGTAGACAAATAAAAGCATCTAAAATACAATGATGAAAGTGTCAGCATTCTTTAGCAAACACCTCTATTTGTCTTTTTCTATTGAGTTTTACAATTTGGGAATCATCTGAAAGGAGGTCAATGTATACAAGAGGCACGTGAGCTTTCTGACATCGAACAGTGTACCTTCTTTTCTTAGAGGAAGCTTGTCATAGACACTCAGTTTGTATAACCTCCGTTTCCCTCTGGGACTCCTTATAACCAATGAACTACTCTGCTCCACGGCAAACCGAGAGCAAGAAACGATACACAATCACCCCGAGCACGCGAATATGGAGGCATGGCACCTGGAGGACATGACCAGCCCTCCCCACTAACAAGCCCTCTGGAAACAAAAACAAATCTTCCTCTGGCTTCTTGCATGGCTTCTCCGAATGAGCTGGGCCTGTTTAAGTCACATATGATCCATTCAACACAACCCTGCAAAGGCTGAGGCTGTAATCACATGGACGTCAGAAAGCTAAAGGAAGCCAAAATGGCCCACTTCTCGTCTTGCTTGGAAACATGACAGAGCTACTGATTTCAAAAGATCGATTTTTGTGCTGAAGGAACTTGTAGAAAAGGATAAGAACTGAGTTTAGCGCGCTTATTTATTGTCGCTGCCAACAGAGCATACTCTGGAAGTATTCTGGAAAATTCATAATGTCCAGGCCAATGTATTTATAGTAAATTAAAGCAATGCTTTATTATTATGATTATTTCCTTGGTTACAGTGTTGATGCTGAAAATTTAAGGAAAATAAAGCCCTTGTTATCATGCTTGTGAAAGATTTTAAGCTAACAGAAAGTTCAGTCTTGATTCCAGGGCAGTTAATTAAGGTTGACCAAGTCAGGCAGAAGTAAATTAACTTGGCTGATCAATTATTTATATGAAGCAGAATAAATGCCCTTAAAGAACTTGGTCTGTTCATGAAAGAATGTGTAAATTAAACTAAACATAGTTTTGTAAAATATATTCCTACTTCTATGGGGAGAAGAGGAGAAGTTAATGGTGAAACCACTTGTAGGAAAATGATGATAGTGATGACACAGTCCTCCCCCATCCCAAAGCAAAGATCCTCTTTCTCATTGTTCATCCAGTGCCAGAAAAGAAGGAAAATGGAAGGCATTTTGAAGAGATAACAGAAGCTCTTGGGGGGGGGGGGGAGAAAGAGAGGGAGCAAAGGAAGGAGGGGGAAAGGAAAGAAGAAAAGGAGGTAGGGAAGGGAGGGACAGAGAAGGGGAAGAAGAAAGGGAGGGAGGGAAGGACAGAGGGATGAGGAGGGAAAGAAGAAGACAGCAACTCTAAGAATGGAGAGACCCTGTGAATGTCCGTATTTTGGAATTACTGAACAAGAGGCACGCTTACTCCATCATCTGTCAGACTCCGCGCAGAGTTTGTAGACGGGACTAGAATAAAGGTGGGAGGCTATCTCTAGTTCTAAAAGAAGGACTCACGTCGCATCGTGATGATTCAAAGTCCACATCGATCATGTTCATGAGATTTGGGAAAGAAGAAAAACTTGTGTGTATTAAGATACAAAGCATACACTTACTTCTGGGTTCATCAGATAAATGAACGGTTTCCCTTTAAATGTGCAAAAGGTCTACCTGGCAACAAAATACATATAAAGGAGTTCTAAGGAGCAAAGTGCAGCTAAGGGGAGTCTTCCCTGCCGGCCCGGAAACAGCAGGTTGGCACAGGACACTAACCCAGAGCCTTACTCTCCATCTTCTTGCAGGAGTTCCTCCCAGTCAAAACAGGGACTCAAGAACAGAAAGCATCCTGAAGAAAGTCTAGCTTTGACAATGGAGACTTCGCATTTCCTAGCACATAGCACGTGCTTTGCAAGTGTTCACCCTTCATCTGGCCAGATGCACTACAGCAGGTGGCTGAGACAGAGGAAGGGCTGGTGGAGGGATTACAAGTGAAACTGAGGGGTTCAGGAAACAGGTGAAAAAAGGGCAGGATGGAAGGGCCCCAAGTGGCCCCAAGATGCAGAATCATGCCACCTAAGTGGGGATTTTATAGCATACTTTCAAAGGAAAAAGGGGGGGGGAAGGGAGGAGGAAGACTACAACAAGAAAAACAAAGTAACACCGGCTGATTATTTTCACATCTGAGATACTCCCACAAGTTGTGAATGAACCCTCCAGACACCACTGCCTGCCTATCCACCGCCCCCAGTGGCAGGGGTCCCATGCCACGGAAAGACCATCCAGAGCCCAAGTTTAGGAAGAGAAGTCGATGTGGTGACTGTGTTATGAAGGCACCATCTTCCAATACCAAATTTTCATAATTATAACAGAAAGGCGTAAATTTTCTAATGCATGGCAGTTCAAAAAGTAATCAAGGGAATGAGCCGGAGGGCTATTTTAATGTATGCAAAGCTAGTGACCCACAGTAAATGGGAGGTAAGCTACAATGAATGCAAAGTAATGCACACATACTGAAGTCCTGGTCTGATGAGGGACGGCTAAAATTAACACCCAATTAATTTCCGAATTGACAAACAAATGAAACCCATAAATCTACTTTCTCATTAATTTTCTTGTGGTATAATTTAAAGCAGTAATATGAGGGCAAAAACTGAGCATTATCCATCATAAATATCAGAAAGATAGCACTGTAACACCATAAATTATGCATATTACCTGTTGTTAAAAATGATTTATGTATTATCAACTTTATCGTGCACTGTAGATATCTAGATCTATCTTTAAAAATCTAGAATTTCACTTAGCACTTAGGAAGAAAAAGTTCAGGAGCAATGAAATAGTCAAAAATATGGGGTTTCTTTTGCTTTTGTTTAAGACTACTTACATAAGCCATACAGGAGAGAACGGCAAAACTGGAATCTTCCCAAATCTTAGGTCAGCAGAGGTTGAGGATTTCATGGAAGCGTCGGGCTGGGCCTCTCAACAGAGAAAGAACCAGGTCTAGGAGACCCCTCCCGGAAAGCCTTGGTACATGTGTCCTCAGGGAGCTACTCCTGCAGGAAATGCAGCTTGGGGCTGGAAAGGAATGGGTCCAGGCGAGGATATCCTGGACGTACCTCAGACAGCCAGAGGGGGAGAACCTACAGCTATGGGTGCTCAGTGAAGCAAAGAATCCTCAGTTGGAGAGAAGTCTGGGAGGATAATTAGGTTCGTTGTTCATAATGTAATATGGTAGCTCTCTTACCTTCATAGTTCAAAGGAGGAGAAAAAAAGAACTGGGAACTAGTTTGTATTTATCAATCAACCTAGAAGTACTCTCTGCCTATCAAGTAAACGGATAAAGAGGCAGTCAGAGTAAAATGATCTCCTTCCTGGCCTCTCCAGCTCCATTTCTTTAGTAACAGTTAAAAAAAAATAAAACGAAACAAAACAAAAAAACACCTTTACTTTGAACTTTACTTTCAGGCACACCTTACACATATAGTAGGCTCCCCTTATCCATGGGGAATATGCTCTGAGACCCCCAGTGGATGCCTGAAATTGCAGATAGTACTGAACCCTACATACTGTTCTTTTCTTTTCTTTTTTTTTAAGATTTTATTTATTTATTTGAGAGAGAGGGAGAGAGAGTACGTGCACAAGCAGGGAGAGCAGCAGGCAGAGGGAGAAGCAGGCTCCCTGCTGAGCAAGGAGCTTGATGCGGGGACTGCATCCCAGGGCCCAGGGATCATGACCTGAGCCAAAGGCAGATGCTTAACCGACTGAGCCACCCAGGCGTCCCCACTATGTTCTTTTCTATACATACACACATACCTATGATAAAATTGAACTCCTAAATTAGGCCCAGCCAGAGATTCACAACAATAATGATAAACCAGAATCATTATTATAATCTAGTGTAATAAAAGTTATGTGAATGTGACCTCTCTCCCTCTCTCACAGTATATTACTGTACTGTACTCACCCTTCTTCTTGTGATGACATGAGATGATAAAATGTCTACGTGATGAGCTTAAGGGAGGTGAATGACATAGGTGTTGTGACACGGCTTTCTGACAATACCTTGGAAAGAGGATCCTTTGCTTCCCAAGCCCGGTAGACCGAGGGTAACTGAATCCACGAAGCCAAACCGTGGCTCCAGGGGGACTCCTGTAGTAGGGACTTCATATATAATTGCTGAATTTTTAGCTAACTGATGAAATGACAGAAAAGTCCAAGTCCAACCTCTCATTCAAATGAGATCAAGGGCTTGTGGGGGTCACCATCTTGATGTTCCTACTTCTAAAATACTCTATATCCTGTACTTCCTTTGTGAGGACTAATCGTTTTGGATTTCTGAAACTGAGAAACTAACGTAAGCCATTAAATCATTTTAAGTCATAACAGAAGTAGGATTGTCCCAATCATTGAAAATTTAAAAATAATCAATCAGTGAATAACTCTACCAAAATCCATGGTCAACAGTTAATATTCAATTCAGCTGGAATGGAAAAAGGTAGAGGGCAGGATGTTTAATTTTCCCTGTAATGCATGACTCACAACAGAGTTAGAGGAATAGGGTGGTAATAAAATAATGTTCCTAATAAAAACACGATTTCCCTTCTCTACCAGGCTTTCATTGTAAAGACAAGAGATTTTACATTTCCAAAGAAAAAGAATTCCCGAATTCCAACACCAAGGCAGCAAGGTTGTTCAGAGGAAATGTGCATGTCTCACACTAACAGCCTGTCTTAATCAAACTTCCATGGTCTTCGTTAAGTCATCAGTAAGCACAGATAAAAACACCCACCCCCTTAAAAGCTACAAATGGCTATATTTTCAGAATTTCAGCTACTGTTGGTCTTGTTTTCCTTCTCTCCCAGTGGACAAGAGTTTAAGCGCTGTCATCATAGCAACTGTGTGCAAACTACGGAAGCTAGAAAGAAACTGCTCTAGGAAACAGAGGTACAAAGGAGAATGCATACCCACTCCCTGGCATGTTAATCCAGACGAGCTCAAATAATTAAACAGAGACCAGGAAGGATCTTTGCCAACCCTGTGCTAGGCTGTTTGCTCTGCTACAAGGAAGCCTCTGCAGCTCAGGGTATGATGGGGCCAGGTGTTCTAGGGAGCTTAATTAAAATGCATTTTTACAGCACACAACAAGAGTTTAAGTTTGAGAATTAACAAGGCCTGCCAAACTTGAATCATTTGAACATTCAAACAACTGAACTGTCACAAATAGCCCGGTGGAATAAAGCGACCAACAACCAGGTCAGAATAGTTTTTTTTTCCATTTCCATATATTATGTAGTTCCATATACATGGGGCCAGGTTCCTAACATCAATTAGTGGCTGGCGTGCACGATGACACACTTCACGTACCTCCTGCTTTTGCCTCCAACCCCGAACCGCTCTAGTGGCCAAAGCGAACAATATGTTCAGAGCATCAGGGCAGCTCATCGAATGCGGGCCGTCAGAAGTCAGTGCTGGCATGTCTCCATTGCGTGAAAGCGACAATTATTTAATTTTATCCTTCAAAAACTTCGGTATGCATATATGTATTCCCCCCCCCCCGAAAGTTGCTCTTCCAGATAGATTAACCAGCTTTCTCGTGATATAAAAGACCACAATTTGTAGAAGGTCATGACCCCTAGCTTCCACCCTCACCCGAGTCTGTATTTGATCCTTGTAATTTACAGCAAATGCTAGCAGGCCCTGCCTAGTATTGAAACACAACACAAATTTAGAAACAGCAACAAACAATAATTTAAAAAAAAACAAAAAACAAAGATGATGTAAGCTGTTTTCTCTGCTGTTTGCAAAACATGACAAAGGACAGGCTAATGTTTGGTCTTATCTAATGTGACTCCCAGGGACCAAGGGACAAGAGTCACACACATCAAGCTGAACAAAGAGACACAATGTCTCCTTTATTTAACTAGAAAGAATACAATACACAAAACTCATTTTAAAATGAAACAGGTGAGAATAACAGGTAAGAATTAAAACACTAGTTTTAAAAACCTAGCACGTATATTAACTGTATGGTTTCTTCCCAGTTAGGATGTCTCTGTTTATATCACGGAGAATTTATTCACAACACATTAAACTCAAAGTTAATCTTCCCTTCAAACTTGAGCGAGTACACCCATCACACAGGCTCATATACACCCACACAACACACAAGACACACACACAATAATATAAAATCCAAGGATTGTACCTTTTGAAGGTGACTGCCTTGTTCATAGCACTAGACTTTTTCTCCTACACCTTTTAAGTCCTTGTTTGCTCCACAAAGAGTTTTCTAGCCATCTGATGTTCTATTACTAAGCTAGTGGCCTTTCAGGAGAGCTCTCTCCCTTCTGAAAAGAGCAAACAACTGCATAGATATCATTACACTAAGGAAATCTCTTAGAAAAACCAAACAACTTGCTAATCTCTCCAGCCCCTTCATCCAAGCAAAAGATAAGAAAAGCAAACCTAAGTCTGTTTCAACCACATTCCAGGGACAAGTTCCCCTTTTTCTTTCTTTATCAAAATTCTAGTATTTAAGTTTTTTTTTTTTAAATGTGTGTGTGTTTTTTAAACAGACCTTGCAGGATAAACTGCAGCTCGCACCCCACAAACAAAGCAATATTTGTTTAATAACGATTGCTGCCATGGGTACAGTAAACAAGGGGCCCAGCATTTGTGTTTATGAACAAACACATCATCTTACAAGAGCAATTTAACATTAACCAGGTGGAATAATCAACAGATTTCATAGGTGACACCAGGGGCAGGACTAGTGTAAACAGGGCTAGGGAGGAGAAAGGGGCCACTCTTCGGGAATCAAGGTCGAGGTAAATGCATTACAGAGTAAACAGCTGCAAAGAAGGCAAGATAAACAAACAGTCATTCTTCTGACATTTAGAGAGGCAGAAAGGTTGTATGTTACACAGATCAGCTGCTGACCACCATGAAATCAAACCAGTTGGAGACCAGGCCTGCTTGTTTGCACAATGCCATGTTTGCTTATAAACAACAATTTGCTGTTACCAACCTCGCATTACTCATCATCATATAAGCCAGAGCGAATCAAGTGAAATCCGGTTAACTCTTTACTGGCAATGTTACTCGGAAATAATAATAATTAAAAAAAAGGTGGCCCCCTTTAAGAAAAAAGAGGTCACCCCCAGATGAAGCAAACAGAGCTCAGTCAACGCCTTTTTACTTCCTGCCTTGTAGATAAAAATAAAGCATCCACATGGTTTAAACTACTAACGATTGGATTTGGTCACAGCTTTAAAAGACTGGAATGTTTTCATGCTTGAGTAACTATACATTCATCTCCTGGGCTCTTCTTTTATCAATGAAATATATGGGTCAAACACCGATTCAGATCTTGAATGTTTTATCTAGAAGGAGAGCCCTAATGTTCCTTCTCAGTTTCTTGTTCCAAGATACCTTTAAGAGCACTGGGTCCACACGGAAATAGATGTGTTTCTCAAGTATGCTGCAAAAATCACACTATATCTGGGTATGATTTTGCCCTTAAAAAACATGATATAAATAAATTAATCAGTTGGGGCTACATAGAGCCACTCAGGAGTTCAGTGTGTCGGCTTATCAAAGAAATCTGAGGTCTTCGAAGAGTGAATAAGTTCAATGTCTCCACTAACAAAAGTGTCATAAAGAAATGTTTCATCTTCAAATTCGCTTCATGTGTAAAAATGTGTAAAACAGCTTGCTGTATATTATAAGAAAGCTATCATGCTTTATTGGAGATACTATATTTAGGTGTACAATTGGCAATTAAAGCATTATTTTTAATCTATTTTACAGACTGCCTAATATTACTAAACTACTTAATTGTGATACGTGTGAATGACATCTCTCTATTACTTAATATTTAATAAGCAAAACACAGTGAAAACCAGCTTGGTAATTTGTATCTTACATTTATTATCAGTTAATTAATTTTTTAAAATTCTGTATTATGTTAGTCCAAAGTACAGTAAAACACTGCTGGATATCCAAAGCCAAATTTGAAAATGAGAAAATGAAATAAAAAAAAAAAGCAACTAAAGATACATCTCAGAGGATTGTGGCAATTACATTAGTAACCTTTGGATTACTGTCTAACAATGTGACAAAATTTTAGTGGTCCCCTCATGCACCACTGATGCCCACCCCCAGTTCCACTATAAACTTCTTAACCTTCTCTAGCTGCTCTTGTTCCCATCTCCTCCTCCAATAATGTAATCTTTGCTCTGCAATCCTAACATCACAAAGTAACAGGAGTATTTTCTTTTGTGTTTTTGTTTTGTTGTGCTGTGGTTTGTTTCCCAAGTCCCTCTCAGCTGACAGTCTCCTTTCTCCAAATCAACACAGCCCCTAAACCTCAACAAAGACTGGAGAAGAAATGTCGAGGGAACGCTCCAAGCCCTAGCAGGAGAGACTTTCTCAGGCTCATGGACATGTTACCACCACAGGGCCGGGAGGAAGGGACCCTGGGACCTCTCCCTTTTCTGCCCTAGAAAGCCCTCAAGGGCTAGAGCTGTTCCACTGCACTAGAGAAGGAAACCCAGCCTTGCTCCACTCTGAATGATGATGCAGATTGGGGCTGCAGAAACAGCTAACATTGAGACTCTTCCTCAGATGCTTTGGGAACCGAACGTTCTCAAGTTCTCAAATTCCACGCGTATGCATATGGCCGAGATGAACAGAAGACAAAGAAAAGTGAAGTTCGTGACTGTCCAGTGAAACTCCAGAGAGAAAGAAATGTAGAAGTAAAAGCAGAATGCTGTGACCCGCCATCCTTATGCCCCGTCTTCCTTACCCACTATCCGTCCTTCCAGTCTTTTCTGGGCGTTCTCCTGACTTGCATTCTTATTTTCTTTTCCTAAAGCCTAGATGAACTAGACTGCCAGTGAAGGATTATCAAGAGAGTTTACAATTCTAAAAGGGAATCCAAAGAGTTGAAACCATTTCCCTCGATAAAAGCCAATCATAACTGAACCCTGGAGTTTCAAAGTCAAGCTAAGCCTAGGCACAATGAGGCCCTGTTTGTATTCAAAAATGGTTCTACTGATTCCTTACCACGAACGGGATAAATAATGTGCCTTTTTCCTCTGCCCCAGTTGAGGTGGTAAATATCCTAATCCACCTTCAGTTTTACATGCATGTGCCCAAGTTACTTATTTTGTTCCCCAAAGACCCCACGTTATAAGCCTTATTTGCAAAATAAAATAAAATAATTGTAGGTGAAAGGATCCATTTACTAAGAAGTCTTTTAAATAACCCGTTTGATCAACTCTTTCAAAAACTGAAAACAATCCCAAGGAAGCTCTGGGTAGACCCAAGAGTGGCAAGGACTGATTTGTTCTTGCCATGCATCTTCTCTGGGATGAAAATCTTACAAGTTCTGAGATTCTCAGAGCGGTCATGGCACCTGAGTGGACACTCGAGGCAGCTTCCGAGGCTCGAGCATTCATTTCGACTTTCATGTTCGTGATTTCTGCCATCTCTCTCTCTATACCTCCACCAATGCTATTTTTAAAATGTATTCGCTTTTGACAAACATATAAATCTATTGCAGAGGAAACTTTGTATCATTTCGTCAAATGGAAAGCCAGTGTGTATCCTTTTATAGAAGAGAAAGACTGTATAATAAATGTAATACAACCCAACCAATGTTATTAAATTCTAGCTAGATCCTGCTGTCCACAAAGGCTCTGAGCGGGAGCCATGTTCTTTCTTTGTTAAATAATGAGCTTACAACTGGAAGAGAGAGATTAAAGACATACTAGTACCAAATGGAAACTTTCTCCTTGGCTTTATCGGAAGGATTAAAACAGACTGAAAATGGAATTGCTTCAACATCAAATCGCAATAATGAGAACTGGTGAATGATTTATGAACCACCTAAAAATCCTCTTCCAACACACCAGTGAGTGGTACAAGCTTCCGTACTGGGGAACTGGGCAAGAGGAGACTTTAAGAGACCTCTCCGAGGACCAGGTTATATCCCTGACTCCAGAGTGTGGTATTCCTAATGATGAGAGCCTACTGTGTACAGACATGCTGGTAGAGAAATAAGTAATCAACAGACTAGACTCTCTGTTCTTGGCCCCCAAAGCAAGAGGGCTCCCGTGTCATGGCTATTAAGCCTGTAGAAGACAGCATAAAAATCAGACCGGCAGCTCCAACATCAGCCTCCCCCCCAGGCCTGCCTTTTCTCACACCATCAAGGAACAGATCAGCGGCCACTTACATACAGCTCCCTTTCTACAACGTTAAGTGCAGAGTTTACTCAGTACCAAGTAACTACTACAGGAGAAAAACTATAAGCATATCATTCAAATGCTTTATTGGTCAAAAAGATGGATGCTTTTATTAGTCCAACCTTTTTTGTAATGGAGTGCCACTGATGACCCAGCATTAGCCTCATTCCCTGCTATTAATCACACTTCTAAGAGCTCATTTTGCCTTAAAATCTTAAGAAATTGCTATAATTTAAAGACATGGTGTCTACATAATGGGAAATGCCTCATAATTGTATCATTTCACAAAATACAGTATTTTTTATCGGAACAATGACCATGATGCTACGGTATTGCAAAATGGGAATAATTTATATATAAAAGAAAAATGAGATGTGAGCTATCTTTTGTATTTGTGGCTTCCCACATCTACACTTTAATCATTACCTTTGGGAGGCTGATTAATCCAAAGACATAGGCATACGTATCGTTTACAGAGTTAAAAGCAAAATAACATCCCCAAACAAATGAAAAATATCAACGAGAGGGAGAAAACCTAATGCACAAAGATAGAAAAGATGTGAAAACACATCGTGTGCTTGAAGGAAATTCCGTCAGTGGTATATTCCTTATTCATCATCTGTAATTCCTGGGCCTTGTCTGTCCATGCAAAGAGAACTAAAGCAAGCTCTTCAAATAAGTGACTTCAGGACAAACTACAGGTATCCGCCAATTTACTTTCAGTATTATTTCAATAATATAATGATGCCCTTGGCTTGGAAGTCCTCATCTCATTAAACCACCCTTCATGAACATTTAGCACAGCCGAATACTATAAAGGAAAGCGTATTTGAAAGAGTTTTTCAAAATACAGGTCTAAAATAAATCTTCTTAAAAGTGCCCCTTCAATTTTTACCACTACACAATCAGAACACAACATACACAAATCTTCAAATCTTGCATACACACAAAAATGGCGACATCATGTTACATGATGAACGAAGAAGGGTGGGCTCCAATCAGGCACAAAGATTGTGAACAGATTTGGTGTGAATGGCTACAAAGAATAGACAATCAGTCAGCCTTAAGGGAAGAATTCAGGTATCCTCCTACAGTTAGCAAGGGTCAACTCCGAAACTGTGAAACAGCCAGAGGCTGGTGACCCAGTATAGGTGGGGCCGGTATCAGAGACTGCTCGGTGATAAGGAATCACAACTCTGATTGAGAGGCCCCTTCTAACAGAGATATGTTCCCCCATGTGGTGTCAGATGGTTACCATAAGCACCTAGTCCTTGAACCCCCTACTCTGAGTAGTGAGAAGGCCAACTTCTGTAGGAAGTGCTGACCTAGACAGGATATTTAGGAAGAAACTCTCGTAGACATGCCAATAAGAAGGATAGAGCCTGGGGTGCCCAGAATAGGTAGAGCGGGCGCCAACAGCAGGGGGTTGATGGCAGCCTCCCTTCCCACACTGGGTGGTCCGGCCACTGGATGGCTACAGAGTTAATGGTGGGACCATCTGATGTCTGGTGACCTCAGATTCTCCAAAGGACTCATTCATCAACTAAACACCCAAAGAAACTTTCAAAAGGTGCTGCTACTCCGTGGCTTCTCTGAGCTTCATGTGAGCAGTGGGGGGACTGGACATCTTCAGAGCAGGAACAACACCAGGTACAAAGGTACGAGATTTCTAATGGAGACAATGGCGCCTGTTAGCATCATCAATACCTGAGTTAAGATTCTCACAGCCCATGGACAATCAACTGATGGTTGGGGCCCCCAGGTGATTCCCAAGCACATTAAAGCTTGAGAAGGCAAGTGTGTTGGGAAGGGAGAAGCTACCAGACCGGACATACTCGAACGTGATTTCCCACTCTGCCAACTTGAAGGCTTCAACAAGCCACCCAACCACTCTATCTTTCCATGTCCCCTTCCCTAAAACCATACCATTCTGCATTTGGGTTTACTGATCCTTCTGGGCAATATTAATTTAGTACCTAACATGTATCAGACCCTGTACGACGTGTTGGGGCAACAATAGGGAACAAAAACTGATAAAGACCCATCAACATGGAGGTGACTGTCTTATGGGGAAGACACACATTAATCAATTAGTCATATAAATAAGTGGAGATTAGAACTGTGGTAAGTGCTACTATGAAAAATGCACAGTGCTCTGAGAGCGCACAAAGTTAATATATGTAAAGTGCCTTGTATGTAGTAGGTGTTCAATAAATCACAGTGATTATGAGTAGCCCATAAAACCCAGACCTTTGGGAAGCCACTAAAAAACTCCCAAGTGCAGAATACTCTTCTCCTCATCATAAAATGAGCCTGAAGTAGGACTGTGTTCTCAGTTAAATTATTTTTTAACATGTTTTCCTGCTTTTACCTGGCTATATGAGGAATACGGCACCCCTAAAACCAACATTTCTTCTAATGACAGCTTAAAAAACGACATTCACTTTCCAGCTTATTGTTAGGAATTAGCTCTTGTTTACCAAGTTGTAGTTAAAAGGCAAAATGCAGAGCAGGGCAGAGGGTAATACTGCAGATCAGCTCTGTTCTAAGCAGTCTTCTGATTATCATTTGAAAGCCTGGATACCTAAAGACAAACCTTTAATTGGCTTTTCAGCAGCATTTCTTTGTAAATGCAGTTTGCTCAAGTCCAGAAAGTCCATGCTAATAATTGCAGGTAGAATTAGCAAGCCGTACCTTATACTGTGGACACCAGTGGTTAATTATTAGTGCACTTAGCACATGTCTATACAGTGGGAAAACTGGACTGAACAGGAATTGAAGAATGTCCATAACCAAAGCCACACCACTGAGGATGCCCGCCCCAGGAGCAGAGCGACTGGAGTCTAGGCACTGAATAGGAAGCTTTCATACATTACAGCTGGGGGTGTTCAAGTGTTCCTGAAAACAGCCCTCCAAAGTCTACCAGGTCTTTCCTTTGCTCATTTCCCATGAATTCATGAACTTTAAATAAAAATTTGAAATACGATGTAATAGCTCTCCATGTTTGTACAAGTTATGGGGTCTTTTTCAAAAAGCTGGCTTCCTTCCAACAGGTGGATATTTGTGATGGGAGAATTCTGACTTCATTTGTATCAGAATGCCCCTGATCAAAGAATAGAAAACAACAACTGATTTGAAAAAGACAGAGAGGTATGTGCATGTGAAATGTGGTTCCTGTTCAGACTAGAAGGTCTTAACCTACAGTAGCTGAGTGATACAACCATCGTATCACACATCAGAGCACTTGTTTTAATTTTTATAACTGGAAGCATTCTTAGATGGAATAGAACAGAGCCTCTGGCAGCTTGCTTACTGGTCAAAAATGGGTGGTAGTCATATATTACTGCCTGGAATAAGACAGATCTTTAGGCAAACCATAAAACACACTGTATACAGGGAACAAAGGAAGGGTTGCTGGAGGGGTGGTGGGTGGGGGATGGGGTACCTGGGTGATGGGGAAGGGCACTTGATGCAATGGGCACTGGGTGTTACATGCAACCGATGAATCACTGAAATCTACCCTCGAAACTAATAATACACTAGTTAACTAAATTGAATTTCAATAAAAAATAAATAAAAATTTTAGAAAGGATATACCTTCAGGATAATTTCTGTTGGGTCCAACTACTAAAAATGCAAAGTAGGTAGGAGGGAGAAGGATAGCCCCTAGAGGACCTTTGGCAATATCTGGAGACACAGCAGTTGCCCCAAGTCAGGGGAAGAGGTGCTGGTGAGAAACCAGAGGTGCTGCTAAGCGCCCTACAATGCACAAGACAGCTCCCGCAACAAAGTCCATCCAGTTCCCTGTGCCAAAAGCGTCATGGTTGAGAAAAATGTTCTATGTGAATTTGTACTGTTTTTATTATGGGATCAAAGCAATGCGTCCTATTTCTTGTTCAATAATAAATTTATAATGTGCCTTAAAATTTTAATGACTCGTGATTTTTTGCTTGCATTTCTACTTCATAAATACTCCTGCACTGAGCACCTATTATGGGGCAGGTGACGCCCTGACATTTGAATGGAGTGCTGTATTTGAAGAGGTTAGGCATGAGGAGGGGGGAGAGGGGCTGAGGCAGGGTGTGCTCCCAGCAAAGAGGATGGGAGGGGCCTGCAAAGGGAAGTGGCTAAGCCTAAAAATGCAGAGTGGAGGCAGAACCTTAACTGAGCAGGAAGCGGGTAGGGCTGGGGAGGGCGAGCCTTCTAGGATACTGACAGAAGGGCCCAGGATGGAGCTCAAGCAGGAGGACTGAGGGACCAATTCCTGAGCCTGAATTCAGTGCTGACACAGGTGGTAAAGGTGGAAATAAAAAGAGGGCTGGACCTTGCTCCCGCCTCCCCCTGCCTCCTGAGCACTTGCTCCGTCGCTGTCTGCTGTCTCGAGTCTTCTTCCTCTCCCACTGGTCCCTCTCAACTTTCCCTTGCCCAGCTGAACACAATCCTCCTGGACCTCAAGTGTCTGTCAGCTCCCTCCTGCTCTCTCCTTCCTTCTACTGCCAGCTGATGGAAAGACCTACACCTCACTGTCTCCACTTCCTGCCACCCACTGGTTCCTCAGCCCCCTGCGAGCTGGCTTCTGCCCCACCTCGCAGCCGAAAATCTTCCTACCACAATTGCTAATGAGCTTGGAGTTGCTCAATTCAATTGACACTTTTCAATCCTTACCTCACTTGACCTCTCACAACACATGACACTGTCATTCATATTGTCGCTCTAGAAAAAAAAAAAAATTCTCTTCTCTCTGCCTCCAGGTTTTGCTGCTCAGAGTGGTTCTCTGCCTACATATCTGGTGGCTCCTTCTCACTTTTTAATGAGCTTTAACTTCCTCTGCTCATTCTTAAATGTTTCACCTTGCCTAGAGTACCATCTGAGGCGCTCCCAAACTCTAAAGCAAGGGGCAGCAAACTTTTTCTGGGAAGTGCCAGAAAGCCACTATTTGCGACTTTGTAGACCACAAGGTCTCTGTCCCAACTCCTCGGAGCAGTAGTTCCGCTGGGGCACAAATGCAGCCAGGAACAGTACATGAACAAATGAGTATGGCTGAGTTCCAATAAGACAGGTGGCAGCTGGATTTGGCGCATGGGGCTGTTGTTTGCTGACCCCTGCGCCCTGGAAGACCTTATCCTTCCCATGCCCTCGTTTCATGTCTCCCTCTATCCCGTGACTCCTGAATCATTTTTGTCAACCAAAATATTTTTCCAGGGTTGCAGACCCCTACTCCCACAACCTTCTGGATATTTCTACCTTGACGTCCCAAAACAACCTTGAGCTCATCTCAAACTGAGACCACCTACTTCTTCCTCCATCCAAACCTACGCCGGGGGTCTTTAGGGAAGGGGGTTCACATTCCAAATCGGGAATTATCGGGCAGTCTTTCTTCTCTTTGACTTTCCATACTAACAATTCCCACTCACTGTCCCTTCTATTTCAGTAATATCTGCTTCTCCATACCTGTGCTTTGGAGCATGCTCCCATCCCTTTGTAACTCTGAATGTGAACTGGCCCATCTCCTGGGCTGGCCACACCACTGCACATCTGATCCTGTCACCTCTCTTGCTTTAATGGCTCCCTACTGCCTCAAGTGTGGAGTCCCACACCTGAAGGCCTGCTCCGGGCAGTATGAAAGTCACTGGCCACCTGAGGCATATTCAGCACTTAGAATCTGTCCGGCACGACAGAACTGGATTTTTAATACATGTGCAATTTTAATGCAAATTAGCTTAAATTTAAATTTTAAAAATGATACTCGGTTCGGCTACTGGAAAACTTTTAAGTATATGTTGAACAACTTGGGTATGTGAATCTACTAATCTATTTATTCAACGATGAGTTTTATGAAATTTAAATACAGATCAAGTATTTCTGATGAAATTTTAACATCTAAACTGAGATGACTTTTTACACTTAGTATGCAAGAAAAGAATGCAGAATGTGTCTTTCATAAATTTTTAATACTCATTACATGTTGAAATGATATTTTGGATAGACTGGATTAAATAAAGTACTATTATACCTTATACCAGATTCTTTTCACTTTTTTTTAACGTGGCTAACAGAAAACGTAAAATCCTTCTATGGCTCTTTTATTTCTGTTGCACAGCACTGGCCTAGGCACTCAGTTCTGCATGATCGAGCTGTACCACTACCCTCCGTCTCGCTTCTCCCTCCCTATCCAAACTGCGGCCACCCTCAGTGACAGACTCTAACACCTCTGTACCTGTAGTCACAGGCTCCCTCTCCCTCTAACCCTGCCATGAATCTTTATGGAGCTAAATCCTATTGAATCTCAAAATTCAGCTCAAGCTAAGAAGCTTTTACAGACTACCCTCACCACCAAGTGTAGGATAAGCATTCTCCCACAGGGTCTCATCAAGTTTTGTACTAAACTTTTGCAGAGCAATCAGTACACCGCATTCTAATTTTCTGAATGCTTAACTGTAAGCCAAGGATCATGTTTTATACCCAACAGGGGTACCATGCAGTTTGATAAATAATTCAATGCCAGATGAATGAATGAATGAGATACTGTGCCACTAGAACTGATAAGCTGGGAGTTGATTATAAGGGCTTAGCCGGCATCAGTGAAGGTTCTCAGGTTTCTAGCCCACGTAATTGGGAGAATAATGATGCTCTTGTGAGAGCAGCCAAGTGAGGGGAAGAGGTTGCTCTCAGGAGAGAAGCAGAAGTGAAAACACAGGCTGGTGGGGAGCCATCAGTACAGAGGCTACAGTTCAAAGGGAGTGGGTAGACTGAGAGGGGAGGGGAAGGGTCCCTGGAATAATCATCGTCAATTCCTATATTTAGGAAACAGAAAGAGTGACATTTCCTGAGTACTAAGTTCTAGTCTTCACAACTACCTTGTGGGGTCCATATAACCTCCATTTTTAAAGAAGAAAACACTAAAGATTGTAAAATATTAATACACATACACACACAAAGCCAGTGGGCAAGCATTTGAACATCAAAGTCATCCAATCTCTGTCCATTACACTACAGAGGCACAGTCAGGGGTAGAGCCCTCAAGAGTGACATAGAAGGTAGAAGGGAGTTTCAAGAAGGAAGGGGTGGTTGGTGGTTTCAAGTGGTTTAGAGAGCTTGAGTTTGATAAGATGACAGAGAAGGCAAGAGGGAATTCCCCCACCCAACATCAAGTATCTTCATCCTTCTTCCCTTTTCTCTTTTCCTTCTGAGATTAAGAGGGTGTCCACCTTCTACCTTCACCCTTAAACCCATGCCATCATCCATCACCTACCATCTGGCCAACGCCAACCCCCTCTCTACTGGCTCCCTCGCTTTAGCCTCTACATATATTCAAGGTACTCTGACCCTAAATAATCATTTCTGGGGTACCTGTGCCCACCCTTCAACCTCTTTCTCCTATTCAGGTAAGCATCTTGAAAGGGTTTGGTCTCCCAAGTTTTGAGCTCCTACTTTCAACTCTCTGTATTGTAGATTCTCAATTTTCCAGGCTAGGACAGTAGTTCCTAAGCTCTGAAGCCAATTAGAATCAAGGGCTTCACCCAGGTCCAGTGCAAGAAGCCTGGGGAAAAACCCTGGAGGCAGCATTTACAACAGGCAGGCCATGGCATGTGTAACTTCACTATCACCACGCACCCATTCAATACTGGTGTTCTGTAAGAATCCCCTGTGCCCTGTATATTTGCTTTACCCCCACTCATTCCCTAATTACTCTAGATCGGATACCTGACAACTACTTCTCTCTTTATTAGTTCTTCCCACCGCTCAAAGTTCATTAGATTTCTTAAAACTCAACATGTCCAAAAGTAAACAATCTTTCCTCAAAACTGCTACTTTCCTTGATCAGGAAAATTCACTGTCATCTCTTTTGATCTTGAGTTGATCACAAGGACTTGGTAATTCTTAGTCTTCCGTGTCAGATTTACCCCCTTTCTTTTCCTCCTCCCCATGGCCATCAGCTGCCATCACCTCTCACCTGCAATACCCAGGGACCTTCTGCCACTACCGTACAGATCACTTCAAAACAAAAGCCAATCTGATCAGTCACTCCCCGGCTTGCAAACCTCCCAAACTTCCCTGTTCTCAGAGGATAATCTCAACTCCTTTGCTTGGAGTAAGAGGCCCCCTGTGTAACTTCCCACACTTCTCTCCTGCCATCCTTCTCCACTAACCCAGCACTACTCCCCAATACTTGCTGTTTTCCAAACATGCTTTGCTCTTTCATACTTCTACATATGCTGTTCCCTTCCTTCTACATATGCTGTTCCCTTCCTGCTGGAAGCCCCTTTTCTACTATGTTGGTCAATAAACTCCTACGAATGCTTTGAAACCCAGCTCAAATGTTATTTTTAGAGAGGAGATATACTTCTTCCTAAGTACTCCAGATGAACTTTATTTTTATGTTGGCCAAAGATCAGGCACATTTCATTATGATTATGACTTAACCTCTCCTCCCTCTAGGTCAAGAATATCCTGTCACTGCTTGACTAAAGCCTAATAGTACTGGATACCAACCATCCAAAAGCTTGCTGAATGAATGACTGGGACCATGAGCAATGGAAGGATGTAGAGTCTAGGCATGAGCAATCAATCACGCCAGGCATATGGCAGCTGCTCAATAAAGTGAGAAGTCCTTCCATTTTGCAGACTCAGGAGATGAGCAGAGAGGAAAAAATGCTGCAGATTCTGAGTCTAGAGAAGGGAAGCTTCACGAGTCATGTGACCACCATCTTTATAGTGAAAGAGGAATTAATTCATCTGCAGTGTATAGTCGGTGTGGTGAACGAGAGAAATCAGAAAGCACAAACACGGGGGTTGGTGAGCCCCCGAGGACTTGCTTCGTGGAGTCCAGAACGCAGAGCTGCCTATGAGGCATGGTTCTGAGAGCGCCACCAGGGGTGGGCATCAGTTCTGGAGGAGCAGGGGACGCTGGAGAGCCGCCAAGGCCAAAGCAGTGGAGGAAGAGCGGATAAGGGAGAGAGAGAGACAGGAGAGAGCGTACTGTGGAATTGGTTAGTTATGGATTCTCTGCTGGCTGGGGAAGAAAAGTATACATGGGATGGAGAAGATAAAGTACAATCAAGTCAAGTTAGGGGAAGAGTAGGAGCAAAGGGAGGGCGTGAAGCACCGGGGCCAAACACATACAACAAAAAGCAGTGAGGTTTAGACGAGCTTCTAAAATCACTCAGGAGGTAAAAGGGAGAGGACTGGCACCTCACACAGTGACACACAGTAGGTGTTCAGTAGACGCGTGCTGAATAAATGAGTCCGTGACCGTACGGGACAGAAGCATCCCCTCACCCAGCGATCCCACATGAGCTGCCAGCATCTAATTTATCATCAAGCTCATTAGAAAATAATCACACATTAACAGTGTATGCCAAGGACACCCCACAGACTAGTTGTTTTGACAAGGTTATATTTGACATTATTCTAACACGATAATGTAGGCGATACGTTTAAGAGGTAGAAATAGCTCCAAAGGTGCCCAAACCTGCCAGGACCCGGCACGCTGCAGTCAGTCCGTCCGTCCCTCTTGAATGAACGAACGGATACAGACACATCCGTGTAAGAGCGGCAGATAGAACATCTATTACTTATAACATCGCTAAGAAACACCAGCTCCCTTCAAACTCCTCACCCAGGGAACACTGTTCACTGAACTCAGACTCAACCAGCAACATGGAATGAAGAGTTAAGGCGCCTTGTGCCTCAAAAAAATTGAGATGACACAAAGGCACTACTGGGAGGTGGCAGTGTGTGAAGGTGCCTGATTTCTGCTGCCTGCCACGCTCTTACAATACACTTGCCGCATAAATGCTAGCTGTCAATCCCCTTCGCCCGGGCCGCAGCTCAGAAGTGGCTCGATCTGATCAGCAATGAGCTCTCCATTTAATGCGGCTTACTTCATAAACTACCACGAGTGCAGCTCAATTCTCTGAACAACTGCGAAGGCAACAGAGCTGATAAGAGAATTAATGCTTTCTTTCCAAATCACATCATCTAGGATAATAAAAGCATGTTAGACAAATAACTCTTAAAAGAAAGAGGAGGAAAACAGTTTAACATAAAGCTCTAAGCTATACTGATGTTTATAAGCACTACGGGGTGGGGGAAGAAACTTCTGAGCGAAGTCATAATTGCTAATGCTACGGATTTGTTCCCTGTAGAATTCACGGAGATAAACACAGATTTGCATATTTGGAAGGTATTTTGTCTGTTAAACATTGCTGTTACTGTAAAGAATTTTTCTTTACCAGGAGTAGCTAGCTATTTTCACCACTCATTTCCAATTCTCTGCCCACTTGCTTCCCCTATCCAGCATTCTGGGATTTCTTCCACAAACAGTAATGCTGGAGGAGAGCTTGTGCACCATGGGGTTGTGTACAGAAACCCCACTACATCTACAGAGAGCAAGGGGATGTGAAAAGATTTTGGTACAGAGCAAGAACGGACACAGGAAGCGGTGCCAACCACAGTGGCTCAGAGCGGGCGAAGAAAAATCGTGTCTTCAGATATTTAGGCAACATTTACTTGAAGCTCATAAAAAACACTGTGACCTTAGAGAAACAAATGATGGTTTCACAGATTAAACCTGAATGATTCCAAGTTTTCAAAAACCAGCCGGAGAGAAAGGGGTGGAGAAAAAACTTCCGTCAATGGTCCTATTTTTACAGGTAACTTCACTTGACACGTCAAGGGCATGGGTACTTTTTTGGCAGCCTGTGATACTGGACTCCTCTGGGGAGATGAAGTTTAAATTACACTGATTTTCATCTTCCCATTTACTCGAGCTAACTAAAGTCCCTCTGGTTAGAACCCTGGGTGTCGCACTTTGTCTCGCAAGGTCTGAATGGGTAACAATCTCGCGATCTTTCTCGTAGGCGAGGCTGGATTCTTCAAAGTGCGGATTCCTGTTCTAAGTCTGATGGATAATGCTGACATCAGAGCATCGCCTTTCTGCTTTTGGCTTCGCTCAGCAGGCCCAGACTCGACTCCTGCCAGCCTCGGTGCCCCATTCTAGCTGTTGCCTTAGAAATACTAGCCCCGGGGCAGAGGCCTCTGCCGGGCACAGGTGATGTCAGGGTCTACCCTGGGGTTCCCTTTCCCTTCCTGGGATTCCCTCTCTCTCTTCCTCCTTTCCTCCACACATCTTTCCCCTTTCTCCCTCTCCTCTCACACTGAGTCCGCCGCCCCCCCATCTCTCTGTCCATCTCTCTCCTCGCCCTCTCCGCATCTCAGCACCTGGCCCACTCTCAGTCTCTGGGCGTGCGCACTAAGTGAGCTGTCACCAACCAGTAAGAGGGCCTATGCACAGTTGGGTTGGTCAGACTGGGGTAGGAGCCAAAGCACGCAGGATGTCAGACAGCAGCTGACAGTCCCCTCTGATGACAGGGCAGGGTGAGCAGGACGTTTCTGGTTTGGCTGTGGGTGGGGAGAGTCATTCTGGTCTTCGTGGTATTGGCGGTGCCGGGGCCCCCCGGACCACATGAGAAGGCCGGTGTGGTTCCAGAGCTGCAGTGGTTCTCACGCTCTTAGTCAGCCTTCCCCTGACGCACGGGTAGCTCAGGACCCACGGCAGTCCCCTCCTCTCTGCTGAGCCAGGACCCAGGCCCTCTTCGGAGGCTGCCTTTGCGGGATGCCCGGGAGCACATCACTGTCTCCGCCCCAGCCACGGTAGCTTTTACCATACTCGTGGCTCCTCAGGGGCCCCTTATGATGCAGATCTGAGATTCAGGACACGAAGCGTGGTTACCTGAAGCCCACAGAGCACAAAAACAGACCCTGTCTTTCTCCTGGGAGCCACGGAGCCCCCCAATACACCAAGACTGTACGCACACCCTCGTCAAAACAGACTGAAAATGCTCATTCCGCCCCCAACCAAAAAAAAAAAAAACAAAACAAAACAAAAAAAACCCCAACTCAAAAGAACTGTTAGTCAATTTGAATTATTCTAAGGTCCGGCTTAGTCTAGAGCTTATCTAACGGTCTATTGAGTTCTCAGTAAGTCATGTGAAAGGAAGTCCTATGATAACATTTCCTGAGACTTCTAGACATTTGATTAAGGAGTTATAAATCTTAGAGTCTGACTTGTCACAAGCAGAGTGAGATTACACCCAGGACTGTCAAGATTAGGTAAACTTGTCTTGTTCTCTTATAGGTCTTTCTCAGCCTTATACCATAGATTAAAGATCTTTTTTAAGATAAAAAAAAAATGGTTACCATCATGCTTGATACTTAAAAAAAATAACTAAAGGAGTATAAAGTGACAGTTTTCAATCTTCACATCCTGAAAGGTGTTTACTTGCTGCTCACTGGCAAGATTTTAATAAGCAGTAAGTAAAAGGGAAGGAGGATTGCCTGCCGGGCTGGTCCCACACTGTTGCCCGATTAATTCATTACAGCTAAATGAATAACCTGTATTAAATCGAAAAATGTGCGTGAGCTACGTAACCCCCCTTCCAGTAACCAATTCCAAGAATGTGGTGGAATAAAATCAATACATTCGGGGGTGGGAGGGGATCCAGAAGCCTCTTTACAGGAGCCCCTGTCAAATTCTATTGCTAATTTTGAATTGACACATTATTCTAGGAATGACCAGCGGTTACCAGCAGCAAACCTGTGGAGACAGAGGTTTTCATCCCACACATCACTGAAGGGGAGGATATTTAGGGAGTTCTAGGTCAGTGGGATGCTTCCTCAGCTTAGTGACAAGAGATTT